>NC_046319.1:27673986-27783986 GCF_009819535.1 Lacerta agilis
GCAAGCATTTGACTAGGGGACATACTAAAAATAATGATGTATCTCCTACCTGGGACTAGAAGGAATTATCACACCAAATGTCCATTGGAATGTAGTGGTTCTTTTCAAATGGACACTGAAATACAGTCAAGGGTTATTGGTTGATTATATCGTAGTTTTTAGGGATCTACCTTCTGCGTAACCACTGAGATGCACTGAGATAGGTGGGAAGACTGAGTAACTGTTTGTATGAAACACCAGGAGACCCACAAATAGTCACAGGAACCAAACTAGGAGATGTCCTCAAAGCCCCTGACAATGTCTTGGTGTTTAAGGCCACTCCCAATCTCCCTACCAAAACAGCAAGTTGTCTCCACTGTAGCCCTATACCTTAGTGGTATACATGTTCTGCTAGTGGAAAACAAAAGTACATTGCCAAGATAGTTGTGCACAACCTTTAAACTGCCATCTGCTAGTGCAAAAGCTCTTGCACTAGTGGACAAATAATTTTGCACTAGTGGACAAAGAAACAAGATTTTCTTTCCAAGTAGCCACAGATTAAAATAATAATAATAATAATAATAATAATAATAATAATAATAATAATAATTGTTCTTTTTTATACATTTCCATGCAGAAAGCACATAACACCGGGACACAGAGAATTGTCATACAATAAAAACAGAATGGCAAACTTAGTATGCAAGGGAGCAACAAGTAATCACAACAGGTGATAAATATACAGAACCACAATTTCGCGACATACTGCAGATCACATAACATCTATCAAACACTAAATAACAGGTGCCTTGGTAGTAAGTCTGCCACAGAAATATTTTGGAATATGTCTAGCCAGTCTGTGGGAAACATTAGGAGCCCCCCAGTCAGTCACAGATACAGCAAGGCATGACCTCTCCAAACCTAGTGGGATCCTTAATATTTAAAATCCCTCCACTTCCCTCTTTGACCATATTAGCACCTCTTAGCACTCATGCAGTGTTTCTGCTGAGCATTCACATATTGCTGCAGGTGCATAGGAATGGTGGAAGATAAAAAATTCAAATAGATGAATAAAGAAATGGTCCTTATAACAGCTATGGCCAGTATTATATTTACTATCCAATATTATGGCTATGTACACACCGTACATTTAAAGCAAACACACACAAAAGTACCCTGGGAAATATAAAACAACACAGAGCTACAATTCCCAGCAACCATAACAAACTACTGTTCCCAAGATTCTTTATGGGAGGGTGTTTTAAAAGTGAAAGGCAGAGAGACCTGCCTTAAACCATTTGAGTTACAGAACCAGGCAAACTTCACTCTTCTTCCACCGTACTGCACAGGGCAATCCAATCACACAGTCTGGGTCTATTTAGCCTTTCAACTCCATATTGAAGTTGCCTTTCATCTACGTTCATGGCATTGTGGGACTACTGGGCAGCCGAAATTTCCTTCTACCCCATAACACCCTCATTTTATTTCCCTCCATCCTATCCATTTCCCTCTCCCCGGCCAACAGGATTTAGTATTCCTCTTTGGGAAACTGCTATAAAGCATCATTTGCTGACTGTTGAGCACATTCAGGTGAACTAACCTCTGTGATGGCACACTGGTGCCAACTTCATTCCTTTCATTTGTTTCCATATTTGATAAGCAGCACAAACACATCCATCTTACTGTATTCATTCATCCTGTTAGGAGGAGCATATACCTGCACTATTACTCTGAGACTGATAGATAGAACCATTAGCATAAAAAGGGAAGCAGATGATAAAAATGATGCAAAGAGTCTCGTAAAATAAGAAACAACACTCAACATTGGATACTAAACATTAGCACCAAAGATAAGTGAGTTATTAGCCATTGATTATTCCAGAGATAAATGAGATGGTGAAACAGCAGAGGTAAAAACCACTTTTTGTGCTCTCCTCCCGATAGGCAGTTAACTGAATCTCACAGCATCCCTTCCTTTTCTCTGACGGTTATCTTTTGCCTCTACCTTTCCTTTGTCGCCACTCTCTGTGTTAGTATGGAGCTTATAGTCTCCTTGGAGCAGAGACCTGCCTTCTTTATGTTGTTTTGAAAAGGACCATATACATTGATGGTGCAGTACAAATAATATGTATTTGCAACCAGTGCAGCAGTCTACATGAAGATTTCTGAATAGCCTAATCCTGTCGTCAGCTACCAAGACGAAGAGAAACAGTCCAAGGGCATGACACCCATGTAGCAAATATCTAGGATGTTACTCGGGAGAGAGCAACTGTAGAGCCTCTACAGTAGAGGGGCCTTGGCAAAGGCAGAGAGCAGGAATACTCAACAAAATCCCATCCATGACTATAGGGCCACAGACTGTGTTACATTGCATTGATACAATGTTGCATGTTTTATAAACAAACTCAATGGAGGAGACCACAAGGCCTGTGGATGCATATGTGATGGAACTGTTCCAGATCCAGCCCTTCTTGGCAAAGGTGGATTTGAGTTATTTCAGGTGCTGTCTCCACCTGGTGGCTAGTGTGCAAGACCGAAATTGGCACAAGGAGGTGTGTGAAATTTCTTTCAAAAGCATCAAGGATGACAATAGTGCAGCATTGGAAGTCCTAGTCAGGTCCCACAACTGGACGGTGGAAAAAACACATTTGGAAGATGGTTTTGTGGAAACATTGGCACATCACAGACCGCCCAAAGGGCGTACAAAAAGCAACAACTTTATTGAAAGGTGGATTCTTTTCTTTGATTATATATAATAGGCATATTCTTACTTTGACCTGCACAAATCATTTGGGAAGCTGAACTAGATGACCCTTTGGGTCCCTTCTAACTCTGCAATTCTACAGTTTTATGATCTTCTGAAGTTAGATTGCTGAGGACCTTTTTATGTTGTATGGGAGGGAGCCAGTCCTGTATTGCAATGTTTTAAATGTGGGAACAAGTTGTTTTTGTACTTTCCCCCTTTGATGTTGTGGTATACTACCAGTTTTTCTTCTTCCCAAAACAAAAGCAATGGGGTCAATGGCATTCATGAAAACAAAGCTACACAAAGCTGCATAATGTACTGTGATAGAAGCATTGATGAAGAAGCATCCATTGCAGGCTCCCGTTGGGGCTGGCCTCCTAATAGTAAACAATATTGCTACCAGAAGATGATGTGGCTAGTCTCCTTTACTGCTTCTGAGGAAAAGTAGGAGCAAAGTCAGTGAAGTCCATGGCATGTTTGACAAAGAGATGCTGAAGAACACTACCCTAGTCATAACAGATGTGAGAAAGATGAAGCTTCCGGTACACTAAGGGTTGATTTACTGCTACACTGCAGCAAGGAAATCCTGAAACTTGAATGTAACCAGTGGCACTAAACCGGTTCACCTTTTATGGAAGTGAGCGCACCAGCAACTTTCGCCAACATTAGTGCTGCTCTTTTTATACATGGCACTAATTAAAATCCCCATAATAAAAGCTATTCTCCCAGCTGCTATGAGAACTGTAAGTAGGCTGTGGGGGTACAGTATAACAAAACACATTTGCCAGCCAGACTGCAGTTTGAAAAGATGGTATGTTTAGTTTACTTAAACACTGAGCATGGCAATTTTCTTTAAAACTGAGGAACAAATACTCGGATACCATCAATGCCAAGTGAATTCACTTGCAAAATATTGGTATCCTTCTTATATACAGTGGGTGCATGCTTGGTTGTACTGGAAGCAAAACTTCCCATTTATACAAAAGAATCACAATCAATCCAAATAGGATAGTTTATCTTATAATATGTATTTGTGTGTATTATTGGATAAATAAGTATCTCCCTCTTTTTCTCTTTATATACACACACTAATTAATTATTATTATTTTAATTCCTTTTATCAGCTGCCCAATAACCAGAGATCTCCGGGCAGCATGCAGGTAAAACAAATTAAAATCACAGTTCATATAGACAGATACATACACACAAACCTCTGAATAATAATAATAATAACAATAATAATAAAGCGAAGTGACTTTCCCAAGCCAGTCATTTATTTGACATATCTGTGAAAGTCTCTCTCCAAAGCAGTACAAACTGGGAAGATCATTTAAAAATATTAAACTTATTTCATGCCACCAACAACAATGCAATTAATTCCTCTCAATAAAGACTGTTTTTGCAAAAGAGCAATAAGGTGCCTCTGCAGGGGGTGTCATTATCCTTAAATAATCACACCCCAGGAGATGAGGCAGGCACACTCCACTGCACCATGCCTGTTTTTTTAGCACTCTGGAGTACAATTTGCTTGTGTTAACCACACCCCAGCATATCTAATTGACAACGGGTTCTATATGGACAATGGAGAAATCTAGAAATAGTGTTTGTGTTTCCCTATCCCCCCACCCCCATCCTGCAACACACGCACACAAAGAGTAAGTACAGCTTCTAAGCTCTCTATCCATATTTCTTGCAAAGTTAGCCTCCCCCTCCATTTTAAGCTTTGGAATCTTAAGCTTGTGTTTTGGCAGACTGAAACAATAGCACCAACTGCTATTGGTAATGCATGCTAACATCCACATTTACAGGCAATAATGCAAACAAGTCCCCATGCATAACGGAGAGTTATGGCTTTGGAACGCCATTGCTTTTGACAAAAATCAAACAGGCCCAGCTGTCCCTGCCAGCCCAGTAAATGCAAGCAGAAAGAGAGACATACAAACGCAACATTAAGGAGCTTGATTATTCCAACCCATTCAGAAGTTTTGCTTGGCTATGTCTGCACAGCAGGGTGCCTGACTTCTAGCTGATGTGGCTTGGGGTCCATTTCTTATGGTGCATTCCTCTCTCATGGCCTGCTTTTTCTTGGGATTATGGTCAGAAGGCAATTTTGCTAAAGCTAAGCATACTGGGGTCTGGTCAGTGAGCAACTGCCTAGGAACCCTGTGTGACTTCCATAGAATAAAGCTGGAGTATAAATGTAATTAATGAATAATTCATATTTCCAATGCTCCCATATTAGAAGTGTGTGCTCCAGTGCAGGTCCATCCAGCATTACTCCCATTCTAAATAAATGATATCAGACACGCATTCTCCCTGCTATGTTTTAGACAACAGGGCTTGTTTTCTGCATGTGAAATGAATGCACACACAATGGGATATGTTGCTTGTCTGCAATGTGCATACACACATATATCACATGCTTATTAACCCTGGAAAAGCCAGATTGCTCCTCGCATGAAGGACTGCCTTCGGTTATACCCATATAGACACATTGCAGGCACACTGCATTTTAAGGCACTAGGGTCCATAGATGGTGAGCAGCCATGCTGGCATATGGCTTCCATCTCTTTTTCATGCTCTAGTGACTAAGAAAGAGAACAAGGATTGAAGCTACTCAAGTAAGTTCTGAACTCTGTTCTCACCAGTGCCTTTTATGAATGCACTACAATTAGCAGGGATATTGGAAGACCGTCAAAACTCACCTCGCTTTTTTATTTATTATACTTTTAGTCGCATTTTCCCAACTCAATGCGAAAACTCAAAATCATTTAAAAAAACAATTGTAGAAACAAGAGTTAAATCATACTAAAATGCTCCCTAATAACTCATGCGTGCGCGCGCGCACACACACACACACACACACACACAAGCAGATCCAACTCAACTGATAAGCAGAATATTTAAGATGCAAAGGCTTGGGTGAATAAGAATGCTTTTGCTTGATGCTTAAAAACAGATAAGGATGGTGGCCAAGCATTCCTTCCTTGGGAGGCCACCACTGAAAAGGTCCATTCTCATGTTGCTACCCCTTACACTTCCCTCGGAAGGAGCACATAGAGAAGGAGCTCCAATTATGAATGCAGGGTCCAGGTTGGGTTGTGTGAGGAGAGGTGGTCACATACCACATAAAGCAATGGGCTGCCCTTCACTGAAATGGGAAAAATTGATATTCTATGGGGCTCTAAAAGCGAATCTTACCCTCAGGCATTAGGTGACCAAGCCTGTAGTAAAAGCGAACACAAAATGTTTCCTATGCAAAAATAATTGCATCCCCCAAAATATGGACCCCCCCACCCCCCTTGCCTTTGGATTTCTTTGCCAGAGTCACAAATTTGTCGCAATGAGACAATAAATATGTAATTTTTGCTTGATCATCACCAACAAATTGAGAATAAACTTTGCTGCTGGGTTCAGAATACAAGGAGCAATACAGTAAATAATGATAAAGATCTTCTACCACTTGGGCACCACATGTATACACCTATAGGTGCTTTTCTACCAGAATTTAGCGAAATATTCCGAAGGCATAGTCTGAAACTCTCTGCAATCTACAGTATGGGCCTTGTCCCCCTTTATAAACATAAGCTAGCTGGACTTCTTCATTCAGGTGGTCTGCAGTGTGTCTGTGAACAATGGTGGTAACAGCAGCTGCGAATGGCGGGCTCAGCACATTAAATATTAAATATTGTATTTTTATCACTTCTTTTATACTACATTTCATCATTTATTATTGTATTTCATATTGCATTCTATGGAATTCAAATTGTAATACAGTAATACGTGATTTATAATAAAAGAAGCAATTAAAATGCAATTTAAAATCATACAGCATCTAGCACAGTGCATTACAATTGCTACAACAGGCAGAAAAATAATTAACTAGACCACCAAGACCCTCAGCAATTTTTAAGTGCTCCATGGGGGGGGCGGGGAAAGTTTGGGAACCACTTCACTAAGGCAGTTAATCTTTCCTCTTTAATTAGAACCCACATAACAACCATTATGGCTAAAGTATGTTGTAATAACTGTTGTTTTTTCCATGAATTTTCCAGAACTAAATAAAAATTGGAGAAAATTGAATAGATCACAGGAACTTAAAAAAAACAGAGTACACCTTATGCATGAGTAGGCAATACATTTATTGTTATCCCAGTCTGCTATATAATCAATATTTAAAGTAATTTCATCATTAAGTGTAGCTCGTACTTCATGACTATGTATGTAAGCCTAGCAAGCTATAGGTTGATAAATATGAGGGCTATCAAAGCTTCAACGTACTGAAGCGCAGCTGCTTTAAAATTGAAATTGTCAGATTTTATCAGTTATCACTTCCATGGGGTAATGTAACTTTACAATTACTTAGCTCATAAGGAACTAATTTCATTCAGCTTCCAACAAATACTTTTCAAATTGGAGTACAGGGTTGGATTTCTTGAGTGGCCAAATCAAGGGTAGTAATGGAGAAAAGGCCTTGATAATGGGATGAACACTTGCAGGTTTTGAACACAACCCATTTCATGGTTAAAGGTAAAGGTAAAGGGACCCCTGACCATTAGGTCCAGTAGTGTCCGACTCTGGGGTTGCGGCGCTCATCTCACATTACTGGCCAAGGGAGCCGGCATACAGCTTCCGGGTCATGTGGCCAGCATGACAATGTCACTTCTGGCAAACCAGAGCAGCGCACGGAAACACCGTTTACCTTCCCGCCTGACCGGTACCTATTTATCTACTTGCACTTTGACGTGCTTTTGAACTGCTAGATGGGCAGGAGCTGGGATTGAGCAACGGGAGCTCACCCCGTCGCGGGGATTCAAACTGCTGACCTTCTGATCATCAAGCTCTAGGCTCTGTGGTTTAACCCACAGCACCACCCGTAACTTAATTTACTCAACATTAAATCCCACGATGTTCAGTTGGACTCTCAGGTAACTGCATGTGAGATTGCAGCCTTAGTTATTCTTGTAATATAATCAATATAATCACGTGTTCTCACAAGCAAATGTCGGTTGTTGGTTGTGTTTTGTATTTCGCCCATCCCAAATACCGGTAAGTGCTAAACATTTTTTTTTTTTTTGGATACACTTGGAATATTGACAAGATTTTATAGCAGATTACAGTTCACAAAGAAAGTCGCTTATCAGAAAGATGCCTAGGTACAATCCTGTGTGTTATAACATAAAAGATCCTTATCTGTAAGTCCTTCTGTAATTGCACAGTGAAAACCAAGAGCAAATTTAGCCAACAAATTGTGACCTGATCACTTTATTGGGCAGCATTCATTATAAGAAATTCTAAAATTAACTTTTGCGGAGATGCAAGAATAATGCCATCTCCTCTCTATGTGATTACCAGTAACTTTCAAGTTATCTGGAGCCTCAGACACGGTGCTCAAGTCAGTTCCCAATTCTTTGAATGAAAGTATTTTGTAATGTGAATGAACATGTTGGCCTGCAGAGGTGATACATTAACAATGCAAACCAAGTAAAGCATGGGCCGCAGCTCAATGGTAGAGTATGCGATTTGTATGCAGAAGGTCCCTGGTTCAATTCCTGGCATTTCCACACAGGGCTGGGAGAAAACCAGTAGAACTGCTGCCTATCAGTGTGGACAGTACTGAGCTAGATAGAGCAATGGGCTAATTTGATATAAGGCAGCCTCCCATATCCCTATGAACCTCATGTGTTAAAAACACTCTCACAGCACAGACCTCGCTGATGTGATGACACCACCCAATAAATGGACATGGAGACCAGTGATGGCCACTGGCATCTACTCTAAAGAAAGTCCCACTGAGAGTTTCAAAATTACTTATAATGTGTATAGGACTGCAGCCTTACTCTCAGGCAAGAGTGCATAGGATTGCTGCCTTAGGAGCAACCCTATATTTCAGTCACGTTGGCAGAAGAGCTTAATTTGGCTATTGCATAACAGCCAGGGAGTCTCTCCTGCCCCCAGTGTAACTGAAGTATAAGATTATTTAAAGTTAAATAAAGTAAAGTTAAAGGACCCCTGACAGTTAAGTCCAGTCACGAACAACTCTGGGGTTGCTGCGCTCATCTCTCTTTACTGGCTGAGGGAGCCGATGTTTGTCCGCAGACAGTTTTTCCAGAGCAGCACACGGAAATGTCATTTACCTTCCTGCTGGAGCGGTACCTATTTATCTGCTTGCTCTTTTTGGCGTGCTTTCGAACTGCTAGGTTGGCAGGAGCTGGAACCGAGCAACAGGAGCTCACCCCGACGCGGGGATTCAAATCGCCGACCTTCTGATCTGCAAGCCCAAGGATCAGTGGTTTAGACCACAGCGCCACCCGCATCCCTATAAGATTGCTTAGCCTACTGTTTAACTATTAAAATCTTATCGATTTTAGTGGGACTTAATCATGACAAATCAATGGAGTCCAGATGTGGGCCTTGCTTCTGGACCAAGGAGCCAGATGGCCGACACAAATGCCATATCTGTATTCTTGCAGTCAGCTGCAATTTGCTATTTTAGATGTCTCTAGAAATGTGGCTGGCAGAAAATAAAAATTAAGAAAAACCAGACCAAACAAGCTCCCTCAGCCCGTCTTCTAATTTCAAAATACAAACTATTGGAAAATTTTGCACTTCAGGGATACTACTTCTAACAAATTAAAAATAAACAAAAATATTATGCTTCTATGTTACCTGTTCAAGTGTACAGAATGTACAAAAACTTTAATCAAATACTCAGGTTTGCTCAGTTTTAAATTGTGTTAGTTTAATAGTTTCTATTCAGCTGTTTATATTAATGACATATTCCCATCTAAATATATTGCTGCGCTGAAAAGCCATCAAAACATTTCTAAGGTTGAATGAGTGCACTTGCCTTCATGATTTTTTAATAAAATGATCTCTTTCCATTGAACTGCTTAAAAAAATATAAAAGATTGCATAATATATACACACACACATGCACAGTTATAGGGAATATTATAAATATCAACAGCAGTTTCATTTACTGTCTGAATGTTTTATTTTGGTTCATACTGACATTCGTGTTGAGATATGCAAGCTACTGTATTTCAAAGAGAGAGGGATAAAAATGAGAGATGCAATTGATTATTTTCTTCACATTGATTTAAATCCTTATTATTTGAAGAAGCAGCCGATCATTTGCTAATAGTCACAAAACCTTCTAAAGAGGCTTACCATTTCTCTCCAATCTGTGGGCTTTTTTGTTCAAACCCCATCAATATTCATAAGAAATGCCTTTATAGTTAATTTGAATGCATAGCCCAGGTAGAAACCCAACTACATAGATATGAAACAATCGAGCTTCACATTATAAGCTTAGCACCACACAGCATTCCAAGGGGGGCACTTTCCCCCTCCAAGTAAGGTTAGGTGTTACTTAGATATAAATACTCTGTGCTTGCAAGGAATTTCTGGGTTATAGCTAATGATGCACACCAGCAGCTCCTGCCTGTGAGGACTTCCTTTGTGGTGAACGTATGAAAGAATGCATAGCAAGAGCTACTCTGTTGTTGCGGTAAAGAGAACTGGGGAACACACTATTGCAAAAGTTTAAGATTATGAAGATCTTAATCTCCTGTGCTTGTGGCTTCCCTATTCTTCTCAACAGAGGCATTCTGGAACTTTTGATTCAAAACACTTGTCTTATATTGGCACACCCAAGAGTCTTTCCCTAGCCAAAGCCTTTGTCAGGCCACATCCACACCATACATTTAAAGCACTATCATACCACTTTAAACAGCCATGGCTTCCCCTAAAGAATCATGGGTTGTTGTTGTTGTTGTTGTTTAGTCGTGTCCAACTCTTCATGACCCCATGGACCAGAGCACGCCAGGCACTCCTGTCTTCCACTGCCTCCCACAGTTTGGTCAGACTCGTGTTGCTGGCTTCAAGAACACTGTCCAACCATCTCGTCCTCTGTCGTCCCCTTCTCCTTGTGCCCTCCATCTTTCCCAACATCAGGGTGTTTTCCAGGGAGTCTTCTCTTCTCATGAGGTGGCCAAAGTATTGGAGCCTCAGCTTCAGGATCTGTCCTTCCAGTGAGCACTCAGGGCTGATTTCCTTCAGAATGGATAGGTTTGATGTTCTTGCAGTCCATGGGACTCTCAAAGAGTCTTCTCCAGCACCATAATTCAAAAGCATCAATTCTTCGGCAACCAGCCTTCTTTATGGTCCAGCTTTCACTTCCATACATCATTACTGGGAAAACCATAGCTTTAACTATACGGACCTTTGTTGGCAAGGTGATGTCTCTGCTTTTTAAGATGCTGTCTAGGTTTGTCATTGCTTTTCTCCCAAGATGCAGGGGTCTTTTAATTTCGTGACTGCTGTCACCATCTGCAGTGATCATGGAGCCCAAGAAAATAAAATCTCTCTCTGTCTCCATTTCTTCCCCTTCTATTTGCCAGGAGGTGATGGGACCAGTGGCCATGATCTTAGTTTTTTTGATGTTGAGCTTCAGACCATATTTTGCACTCTCCTCTTTCACCCTCATTAAAAGGTTCTTTAATTCCTCCTCACTTTCTTCCATCAAGGTTGTGTCATCAGCATATCTGAGGTTGTTGATATTTCTTCCAGCAATCTTAATTCCGGTTTGGGATTCATCCAGTCCAGCCTTTCACATGATGAATTCTGCATACAAGTTAAATACCGTATATACTTGAGTATAAGCCTAGTTTTTCAGCACACTTTTTGTGCTTTAAAAGCTGCCCTCGGCTTATACTCAAGTCAGCCATTCCTTAAGAAGTGTACAAGAACGGTGGTTCTTTACTCTCCCCAGGCAGCTTGTTCCATTCCTGAACTGCTCACATAAATGCAAACTTTAGACCCCAGAAGGCAGAAAGCCTATCAGTTAAGGAAGTATTAAAACCCCACAGGTGCTCACTTTCCCTGGCTCCTCCTTAAACAGGACAGGATCCCAGCCTTCTCTGTATAACACAAGGGAACATTGCGCTGTGGGTTAAACCACAGAGCCCTAGGGCTTGCTGATCAGAAGAATGGCGGTTCGAAACCCTGCGACGGGGTGAGCTCCATAGCAGCAAAGGAGGAAGAGGAAGGAGCAGCCCAAAGGGCTGCTTTGGGCTGCTCGTTCCTCCTCTACCACAGTGGCAAAGGTGAACCGGCTTATACTTGAGTCAATAAGCTTTCCCACATTTTTGTAGGGAAATTAGGTGCCTCGGCTTATATTTGGGTCGACTTATACTCGAGTATATACGGTAAGCAGGGAGACAATATACAGCCTTGTCGTACTCCTTTTCCAATTTTGAACCAATCAGTTATTCCATATCCAGTTCTAACTGTAGCTTCTTGTCCCACATAGAGAAATACCCATAAAGAATCCTGGGTACTGTAGTTTATTAAGGGTACTTAGAGTTGTTAGGAGACCCCTATTCCTCTCCCAGCTCTACAATTACGAGAGTGGTTTAACAATCAATTACAGTGGTGCCCCGCTAGACGAATGCCTCGCTAGACGAAAAACTCGTTAGACGAAAGGCATTCGCTAGCGGAAGGCTGTCTCGCAAGACGGGAAAAAAAAATTTCCCGTCAAACCGCTATTCTCCCGTTGGTGCTTCGCAAGACGAAAAATTTGCTATACGACAACACTTGCAGAACGAATTATTTTCGTCTCGCGAGGCACCACTGTACTCTTCCCCTTACTCTTCCCCTACACCTTATTTAAACAATACATGAACCAAAACACAGCTATCCTTTGAAATTCACCCCCTTCCAGATTCTGCAATACAGTCCCCCAGCCAAGAAATTTCTACAACACTGCATATATTTAGGTCAAGTGTGCATTGAAATACATGTATTAGTGAAAATAGCATACACAAAATGCATTATATTGGGGAACATTGCTTTGCAAAAATGTATATAGAGTATTAGGCAAAATTCCATATAAATGTGTACTGAATGAGAAATTTGCATTGAAAGGCTGATAATTTTTCGTGAAAACTTTTTTTAAAAAAATGGATGTGTCAATGAGGAGATCTGAACTTGGAAAAATTGACAGATTTCATCTACCCTGGTGGAGAACTGAGCTATCTGCAGAACCCCACCTGCTTCCAACCTAAGACGTTGCAATGTGTCGCATTGCACACAATGCATTCTTTTTTGTTTTAAAAGACATTGTATTATTCAACATTGTTTGGGGAGTGGGGGGGGGGAGTTAGCTTTATAATTCACTGCAGGGAAATAAACAAATCTGCTAGACAAAGACTACATATTAATGCATGACCTTTGTTGCCATAGTGACTTCGATTGGATTTGCAGTCAAAATAATTTCTATCTACTAATAAATATATAGAAAGAAATCGATTCATTGTTGGGCAGTTCAATAACCTTGCGCTGCTAATCTCCACCCTGAAGGACTTTGACTTCTGTTCCTTTCTCTGATTTCCATCCAAACTGAGCACTAGAATTACCACCTGTCTGGTTTTTACTGGTGAGATTTTTACTGCCCACATCCTGTTTATGTTTCATTTTAAAATATGTTGAACATTCCCATCCTTTGGAGATAACCTGACATACTCTCCCTGTCCTGCAACATGCAGCGAGATCCAAATAGCTGCATGCAGAGAGCCCCACAAGGCTCCCAGCTTCCTGACCCTTGAAAATCTGGTAACACCCCTCCCCCACCCACTCATTTGGTTTACAACTGCTCAGCTTATACTTACAAGTTCCCCATCTGTGATCTACTGTCAATCTACAATCCTGTATCAAAGCAGGAAAGGGACTGTCTAGCATTTGGTTCTTCCCCATCCCAGTGTGACAGTTACGTAATCGTACTGTAGCATCGTGTAAGAGTTTTGTACTAAAATTTGCTTATATTCCTCTACCCTCCTTGTCAAGTTTTCATTTCTGTTCTAATACTTATTTGATTGTAAAGCTGTTCATGGCAAAGAATCATCTATTCCACTCCTTCCGCAGTTCTCAGGAGTATTTCAATAATAAGAAAAAGTGAAGCTGCACACAGACCAGAACACAGTACAGGCAATCCCCTGACTTGTGTGCATTCTACTTGTGTGCGACCGTGCATATGCAGCATTGGGAAACAAATAAATAATTCAATTCAAACCCGGAAATGGTGGCAAAGAGCTGGAGAGGCCTTGTCGCTCACAAGGAGACCTTCCCCGGAGGCTGAAGAGGATGTCAGTGAGGGTAGAAGAAGCCTTGAAGAGACCATAGGCACAGCAGGACTTTGTTTATGGTGCTCAGCCTCCCCATCCAACAGCTGGTTTGTGGGGTAGCGCAGCAGCAGAAGCCACTTTCCTGTGCATCCTCCTGCCTCCTGCTGGCCCCCGAGCTTCAATTCTAGTTGTGGATATTTTTTGGATGTGGTATTTTTGACAGGGATTGAAGAGAGAGCAGCAGAAAGGGAGTTTAAAGGGTGTTTAGGGGGTGCTCCCCACTTTACACAATTTCACTCATCCACTTAGGGACCCAGAACATAACCCCCACAGAAGTGTGGAGTCGCCTGTACCTACAACGCCCTCTTTAGTTCCCACAATTTGAGATTTGCACCACCTAAGAAGCAGACATCTTGTACTAAGAGAAATGGGAATAAAGTTAATAGGCATAACTAACTCAGGTTCCTAAATTTCAATGGGCCTAAACTGAGTAGGATTTAGCTCGGTACAGCCCATTGAAATACTCTACACACCTGGACTTTGAGGTTCAGAAGTATAGATGTTTATGTGTCAAGTGACTTCCTGAGTTAGCAGATAAAGGGTTGTATTCAACTAAATTCTACAGAGAGTAGACACACTGAAATTAACGGATGTGTTAGTCTTCTCTATGAACTTCAATGGGTCTACTCTGAGCAGGACTACATTGGATACAATCCAATGTGTGTAAAGTTAGCATGAGGTGAGCACACTGTGGCAATATCACAGTCTTGGTTTATATGGCAGTTTTTCTAAGGTCCTGGTGCTGATATTGCAACACAACAATTTAGGCCCAATCCCAGGATATGACACGATTTACACATATTATTTAAAGGTTTAGAATCAGGGTGCCTCTGTAATAGTAATACCATTTCAACAGCCAAATTAAAGAATCTAATTATTATTCCTTTCACATCTCCTCGAGTTCTGATATGCTGACATACAAAATTATGGCTTTGCCATTAGACAGCAAACGAGTGGGAATGTTTGGAAATTTTCTCTGTAAAGTGTGCAATAGGCAATGGTCTAAAATGACAAAATATGACATTTGAATTTTTGCTAAATATTATCTTTGCACGGTTTTTTTAAAAAACTATTCAGCTTAATTTCTAGGGCGAATGGTATCAAAGGAGGCATAATCCAAATGAATACCTTAAAGAGAAATCTCACTTCTTAAACTACTCAAGATCTATCATCTCTGTGGTATGAAGCCTCATTTTCATGTTAGAACAGATGGGTAAAATTGTCATTAACACAAACTGACAACTCTAAAACTGAAATATAGATTCAGAAAGGGATCTAATGAATTAAATCAATGTTATTGCAATGAAAGCCAAAGAAATTAATAGTGATTTGTAAAGTTACCCTGTATTTTAACCTCAGTATATTTTAGTCACTGCAAAGTTTTACATTCCCAGTCCTTTTCAATTTCATTGTTAATATCTAACCATGTAATACATTTTTATTTTAATATATCAACCATTCTTGGGAAGTCAAATGATTTTTGGACTGTGTTCAAATTCACTTGCCTGTGAGATTCAGAAATTGAATATGGACATAACAGCGTAGGAAAGCATTCCTACTTCCTTAACAAAGCCTGCTAGTTACAATATGGCTGAAGTTGGTGGCCTATCCAATCCAGACCTATATAAGATTTCAAAACTTAACAATGTAAATGAGTCTTCATAACTTGCCACAAACTAATAAATAGTTTTGAAATTCTTAGCAATGTATGGTTGATGCCTGATGAGATAAAAGAATATATGAATATAAAAATAGCTCTCAACTAAAAGACCTACTTTTTCTCACTTTAATAACCTCAACTGAAATTGCATGTAATCCAGACTAGATATGCGGTTGCGCAAAATTGTTTACAATTGGAGGGGAAAGGGTATGCTCTGGCATGGGAATAAAAAACAAGACGTGCACATTAATTGCCAAAAAGACCAGCCACTTTAAACAAAATTAAGCACTTTATCTGGATCCAGGTCCTTGCTAGAGCAATAGTTACCTTCGTGATAATAGTTGTTTGCTTCCCTGCCAGCATCAAAACTGTGAAACCGTGCCTTACCTGTGCTCAAGTCTTTCTTGTGGTGGTGGTGATGCCTGTTTCTATCCTGCACAACCCCACTGCTATGGGTCTTTCTGTCTCCACCTTTCATGGAGTTGGTTCCTGACAACACTTCAAATCTGCTGGTTTAAGTTATTTGGACCTAACCCTGAAGCTCCTTTTCAGATCTCTAACATCAGACTTTGGCACACACTGTAACATGCAAGATTGTGGGCTGCACATCTGACCCCCTAAATCAAAGAATCAACTGGAAGGGACATCAAGGGTCATCTAGTTCAAGCCCCTGCAATGCAGGAATCACAGTTAATTCCCCTAATCCCACCTCAGATATGTCCTTAGAACAGAATATTTTGATTAGTTTGAACTTTTTGTTTTTTTGTTTTTTTTCAGTGTTAGGCTTGGTGTTAGAAGAATGAAAGTGAGTATCAATTTAGTCACATAAAATACTTTGGGTTGCATTCAATGGAGTCAATTTTTGCACTAGCAACTACATTACCAAAGATTGCAACTACATTGCCAAAGATTGTTGTGCAACAGATTGCACAAAAATCTTTTCTTCTGCTAGTGTAACTTTTGCATTGCAACTTTTGAACTCCGTCATCCATTAGCAAATAGGCTCTTGTGCCCTGGAAAGAGAACATTGCATACAGTTCTTTATATACTATCTTGCATTTCTTTTCCCAAATGCAGGTCTGTGACCAGGTTTTAAAGAAAAGGTGTTGGGCAAAGTGCCTCCTGCTGGACCCCTTCTCTACCAATGGGCCTTGGGAGGCTTATGCTGCAGTAGCCATGGTCTAGTGAGTTCTGCGCATACAAGAGTCAACAATTAAACTAGCGGGAAATGAAAATGTGAGTTAGATTCAGCCTCCAGGTGCTGGCTCAGAATGTGAGTATTTTTTTTTAAGGGGGAACCAGCCTTGCCCAAACATTTCCTGGGCCATGACCAATATTTACAGTGGTACCGTGGTTACAAACTTAATCTGTTCCAGAAGTCAATTCTTAAACCAAAACCGTTCTTAAACTGAGGCACGTTTTCCCTAATGAGGCCTCCCACTGTCAGTCCCCTTCCACCATTCGGATTCCATTCTTAGACCAAGGTAAAGTTCTCAAACCAGGACACTATTTCCGGTTTTGCGGAGTTTGTAAACCGAATCTTACTTAAACCGGACTGTTCTTAAACCGTGGTACCACTGCACAGTAAAATTACCACATAATGCTATCACAAACCTTATTTCTTTAAAACACACACACCAAGTTTCACAAATAACTACTACAAAGATTGTGTTTTACATTGCAGAAATAAATAATTAAAGAGGAATACTTTGCAATGAAGCTTCCTTCAGAGCAAACACGGAGAGGATTACACTGCAAAACTACAATCCTAAATGCTCAACGCTCATTAAAAGTGGACAGCCATGTTCACATCACCAAAAAAAAAAAGAGCACAAAAAGTACATGTGTCAATTTAGATGTATAGATGCAAATTCAGAAATAATTTTAAACAGAAGTACAGTATCTCTCACCCTAGTCAGGAAGACTGTCAACAGGTGTCCAGTGTGCCTGCTCACACAACTTCCCAGGTGCTTTTGGGCTATTTCAAGGGCACAGATCTCTTTTCTCAGGCATGGCCAAACTTGGCCCTATAGATGTTTTGGGACTACAATTCCCATCATCCCTGACCACTGGTCCTGTTAGCTAGAGATGATGGCAGTTGTAGTCCCAAAACATCTATAGGGCCAAGTTTGGCCATGCCTGTCCTTTCTTAAAGTAATTTATCTTCAAACCAGACTTGCTGGACAGCTTTTCAAATAGAGGGCACCTTCAAATGGAGGACTATCCTCTGACTGCCCTTCAAACAGAGGACTGTAAAGTAAGGGACATGTCCACCTGCATTTAACATCTGAGTAAGCTTGGCTTGCCTACTAGACAGATGCAAGAACTCTGAGAACCAGATCTAGACTCCAAGCCGCCACATATATGGCATCACATTCTTACTTTTGCAGCTTCGTTTCTCTATGAATATATGTTCATGAATGCATCAAGTATTTTAAAGCTATTGTTATACAAAGTTGTGATTATATTGAATATGCATTTGTCTATAATGATTAGAGCATTGCTTTGCTTGTTCGTAGTAGGTTTTTATTTATTTATTGCCCTTGTTTGGGGTAATAAGGGCATTTTATGAATTCAAAAGTAGTCTTGGGCCTCGCTTTGTAGCTTGGCAACACAATCCCATGAATTCAAGGGAACAATTGACCATTTTACTTTACATCCTATTGTTCTCTTATTAACATAGATTAACGACTTTACACAACATTCCAAAATAATAAAAAAGCAGTTCTGTAAACACATATGAATGAGAATAAGCTGAAATGAATGCAGAAGAAAAAGTCATACACCCAGCCAATATTTCTGGTTGTTCCCGCAGTTCTCAGTACCATAAGTAACCAAGCAGCATTAGATAAAGCTGGTTCAGCTCACAAATTTCCAAGTAAAGTTAGATAACCACCTTAAACCAAGAAGACACTATCTATCTGCTCGGAAGGAAAAGATAAACATCTCAATTAGGGCTAGGACCAATGATTCACAGAACCAACCGTGTGTGTGTGTGTGTGTGTGTGTGTGTGTAACCTAGAAGGTCTCTAATTACCTGAAGGTGGGAACCTGGCTGTGAATTCCCCTTGAGACTCTGTAAGGGTCCTGCTCTTAGTTGCAGAATCCATACCCAAGGAAGCAATGAATGCAGTGCCCCATCTGGCACACAGATTTCGCTCATCTGGGATTTTTTTGTCTGGGGGGAAATTGTTTTGTTTTGTTTTTAATAGTAGCATGAGAGCTTCTCCTTGAAGCAAAGGAGTTTGGTTTTAGAAATGGGTTTTTTTAAAAGTTTTTTTCTATCTTAGAAAAAACAGTTAAGTAGCTACTAGTACCCTCCCACTTAGTAATGGCCAAAACTCTATCTGGTTGACACCAGTGTGCACAGGCCCCAAGATTCACCTTGTGATTGTATCACATTCTGTTTCCATGATGCACTGTGCACTCTCTGCATTAAGCTGTAATTTGGCTCCTGGGGCACTCTGTACAAAATGGATCTCTCTGTTTCCCCATTCACTAAAATTGGAAATCTAAAAATTACTAGAACTTTTTTTCTTTTTTGGCCAAAGTGGTTGAAATTTAGAGGCAGAGGGACTCCTCCATAGTGGCTTTAAGCCTCTCACGCCTGTCTAGGGCTTTTGGTAGGGGAAGTAAAAGGGATTCATGTATGTACATGAAGAGGTATGTACATCTCTGGATGGGATTGTTGCTTTCTTGTCTTAAAATGAGTAAGAGGTGGCTAAGTGCTGCGTATTATTGCTTGCACATTTATCCCTCCTTTCCTCCAAGAAGTTCAAGGTGACACACATGGTTGTCTCCCTCCCCATGTAACAATTATGTGAGGTAGGTTAGGCTGAGAGTGAGTGACAGGACCAAATTCATCTAGTGAGCTTCATAGTTCAGTAGGGATTTGAACCCTTGGCTCCCAGGTCCTAGCCAAACACTTTAGTCAATACACCACACCAGATGACTAACCCATCTCAGGATACATATGAGATACAAGATGTTAGTAAATCCCTAAATATGTTAAAGGGACTGAGTCCACCCCTATGTCTGTGCTGTTTTCCAAGATTAAATGGAGGATGCTCTCTTAAGATCACCATTTCAGCATCAAGTTCAAACAACAAGAACACACAGAAGCATTCATTTTGGTTACTCGCCTGCTCTAGAAATTCCTTCCTACTGAGCTTCAGTGCATTCTAGAGGAGTTGCAAGGTTCAATGTATCTAGTAAAACTGGGGAGGGGGCAGAATTGGGGCAAGTTGCAATCTGGACACATCCTAAATGATTTAAATGTACATCTGTTTAGAAGTGAGTTTCTATCAAGTTCAATTTGTTTCAGTCAGCCATCTGTTAAACATGTTGGTTGATAGAATTACAAAGACTCTTACAGAAGTGTTAGGAAATGTCACCTCAAACCATGAACCTTAAGGCTGGTGACCATTTCTCTTGCTAAACCATCTTTTTGACAGTTCTGATGCAACCCTTTTAAAATGCCCAGATTTTAGTTGAACTTTACAATTAACCATCTCTATCTATCTATCTATCTATCTATCTATCTATCTATCTATTCCTCCTTCTGAAAGATTTCCAGGCCAGTGTCATGCATATGTACAGGTTGTATACTTCAACAACAATTAGCATGAAATGCAAAACAACAACAAATAGAGGAACTGCAGCATCACAGTCTTGACCACATCATCAGTTAAATGTGATCACCTGAAGGGCCAAATGTGCCTCTTTGCTGATTGCAGATGAAACCAGCAACCATGTTGACCAGTTGCTTGTCCAGTGATCTTCCCCCCCCCTATGGTTTCCAGTATTTTCACCTGCCTGCTTGTTTCTGCCTGGCTGGTTCCTATGCTCCAACTCTCAGTACCCACTTAAATCTTCACCTTAGAAGAGCCAAATGCTCTCACTACTTCCTCCCTCCCTCCCTCCTTGGATAAACAGTGCCTACATGAAAGAACAAGAAACGTTACATGGCTGAGACTCTTGCTGGGAAGCTGAATTGTCTTTCCATTCCCAAATGCTTTTATATAGTTCTCTGCCATTGCCACAAGCTGGTATCGTAGGTAACATGATTTTGGCAGCCCATCGTGCATGTATTTTCCTCCCAAGTAATTCAACACAGATATGCTTCACATTCATTGTCTTTCTAGTAATCCCTCTGATGAACTCAAATAAGCCACATTAAAGCACCATTTCTTTAAGATGACACCAGCCATCATTATTGATTTCACTGGCTTGTTTATTCATATGTTTAATCGGTTATGTTAATAGCATTTTAATCCACGTCTCTGTTGTATGTGGCTGATAAAGAAACACTTTTTGTGTGGCAGTGGTGACATTTTTCAACCATTATTAGTCATCATCAGCCAACCAGGTCACCCATTCATTCGTTCTTTTGAAATGTTCACTGCCCTCGCAAGCAAACTGGCAAACTGGTGATTTTGTTTATATGTAAAACAAACGAGGCTCTGCAGTGCAAGGAAGTGACGTTAACTTCATGGTAGCTATTTTTTGCTGCTAATAATGTAGGGAGGTCTGCTGGTGGGCAATGTTCAGTATTGAGAGATGCTGTTAAAGAAGAACTATGCCGGTGAACTTCCTGTGCACAGTTAATCTGCAAATTTGTGTGCACTCAAAATTTTCACGAACATTATCTACCAAAGGTCATAGCTAGTGGATACGGTGCCCTTCTTTCACCATGCTGTTAGTGCAGACCCTCCAAGTGTCCCTATTTTCCAGGGACAGTTCCGGATTTACAGAAGCCATCTCGGTTTCCGATTTGATTCCAGAATATCCAGTTTTCCTTAGGATGTCCCTATTTTCATCAAAGAACTGCTGGAGGGTATGGTAGGATGTTCCTATTTTCATTGGAGAAATGTTGGAGGGTATGTTGGTGAGAGATTGAAATGGGATTTGGGGAAGGATAGTCTGAAGCTAATGGAGACTTCCATGTAATCCATAAACCATGAAACTATTGGCTGATTAATCTAATACTTTTGAAGTTCTATACAAATAATTTCTAGGTTCCTGAAAACTGTAATGGATCATTTCTCTCCAAAGGCCCTGCAACTGCTAACTTTCAAAATTCAACAATATCAGACAACCTTTCCTGTTCACACAGTGCAGGGGCTAATAGCCCTTTCCAGGCTGAAAGCTGCATTCCATCAAGGCACAGTGGAGTCTGCAGTGTCTTAGAAATATGGTTTATTCACACATATTTACACATTAAGCCTTCAATGGAGGAGGAGTTGACAGCATTTGCATACCAAGAGGGACTTGTCATTCCCAGCTTTATGTCATCTGCCCACTTCCTACTTTTTTCTCAGAAATCCCTGCTCCCAAAGCTTCTGTTGTAAAAGGACACCCTCTCTTCCTGTGGTGACATCACACCCCTGTTACCCTGGCAACCTCCCCCTCTCAACTCTGCCATTGTCTTCTGCTAACTAACACACAGCTGGGGGGGCGGGGACAGACAGCATCTGCATGGTCAATTGTTCTTTAATGGCCCGGTACTTAGTTCTCCTTGTGTTCTTAATGGCATCGCAATCAGTGATCCCCTGAACAGGAGAACTGATTTCGCCTGTATTTTTCACTGGCCGGCATTTTCCCTTCAGACCCCACAAATCATATAAATTCTACCCCTTTACTGAATTTAGGATTATGAGGAGTCTGCTCCCCCAATTCATAACAGCACATTTTTACCGAATGATCAACCTAAATCCATCTTCCTGTGCCTTAGACATATTGAGCTGGACCCAGACTACAGGTAGGCAGCCATGTTGGTCTGCCATAGTCAAAACAAAATAAAAATTAAAAATTAAAAAAAATCCTTCCAGTAGCACCTTAGAGACCACCTAAGTTTGTTCTTGGTATGAGCTTTCGTGTGCATCTGGAGAAGTGTGCATGCACACGAAAGCTCATACCAAGAACAAACTTAGTTGGTGTCTAAGGTGCTACTGGAAGGAATTTTTTATTTTTTATTTTGTTTGGATCCAGACAGTTCACTGAAGTTAGCTCCCACTGAAATCAATAGGGTTGAAGTCAAGTCATGATGAGTAACATGTCCCGTTAATTTAAGTGGGAAATAAGTTGAGCTGACTTAATTTAGAATCAGCCCATATCACTGTGTGACCTTATAACTACCCACGAAAGGTATGGCCAGACCAAATATAAGGAGTCTAGAGCAGGGACAGGGCACCTGTGATTTGCCAAAATGCTGTTGGACTACAACTTCCTTTGGATATGCTGGCTTGGGCTGAAGGGTGCTGAGTCCAACAACATCTGGCAGGCACAGGTTCCCCTTTCCTAGTCTACAGCATGAGGGGACAGGCTGCAGTGCCACACTGCCACACACAGCTGCCATTGCCAAGAGATAAAGAATGGAGAATGCATGTGGAATGAGGAATGGATATATCACAACTCCATTTCTAATTCTGAAGCTGGGGCCTATCAGGGCACAGCCCCTGAATCTGTTTTCAAATTTTCTGGGCTCAATACTGGAAGAGGTGAGCTAATAAGAAGGTGGTTGGTTACCTGTGCAGAATCCTTTCCTCCGCATAACCAACCTATCCATGTCTTGGAACACAGGGGAGTGTTTCTGGGTCACAGGGACTGTAGCTTCCAGGAGTGCACCTTTCATTTTTGCGATTTAGCCCAAAGAATTCAAGAATTTGAAAGAATCTAAGCTGCATGTAAGTTAAAGTGCGGAGGGGGCAGGGAGAGAGAGGGAGATTTCAGGATTCTTTCAGGCAAAGTATAATCTGATTTACTATGTTACAAAAGAGAAATTAAACTTAATTCCAACATGACTGTGGCTGTGCCACAATTTAATAGAACCATGCTGTAGCTTTTTAAATCTCTGATACCCAACATGCCGACAATGATTACTTCTTAAAGTTTCGGATTTTATTTTCCAAATGCAAATGAGGAATATCATATGGTTTGTTATTTACATGATCTTTGCCTTAAAAAAAGAATCAATTAAAAACGCTGCCACTCTCTGTGGGATAATAAGGTTATAATGTAACTATCGCAGCATTTGGGGGATTAGAGGCACTCCATTTCACCTCATCATTTCTTTTAGCTTAAATATTATGCCACATACTGATTAATACCAGACCAATAAAATCATTTTAGCAATCTGGGTAGAGTCTTTTGTCTACCCAGATGGCCTGCAACGTTAATGTGTGACAATTTCAACAATGAACTAGGACTGTTTTATGGAACCAACATTTGTTCCACTGCTTTTGCTTTTTAGGCTCCAAATTTTGACACAGATGGTACAAATTACTAAAAAAAAAAAAGAGTCATTTAGAAAGCTTAAATATGTGGTTTTACTCTGGCCATTAGAATCCGTTATGTTTGCAATTCAGTCAATTTATGAATAATTTCTAATAATGATGGCCTGTAAAATATTTTCCCTCCCCTAAATTCCCTTTTTAAAAAATCTAGTGTTCCATTATGCCTTACAAATCATTGATACTTTAAGGAACACTAGAGAAAGCGACTTGTTTTGCATCTAATTAAATCTAGCATCCAACACAAACCTCCCATGGACTATGTAGGTGAATGTCCATCAAAGAAGTCAAAGGCATTTGTAATTACAATGAGCATTCTGGCCAATTTAGATTTTGCAGCTGCATTATCAAGTGACTGATGCTTTTCTGAGGTGACCACCCAGTTATGAAACTATACTCTGAATGATATCAGGCAAGGCCCTATCTCTGACTGTTTTTTAAAAGACCCTTTTCTTTACTATGGCCTTTGCAGGTTGAGTTGCATGTTGAACTATAGTTTAAAATGGGCTATTTTGTCTTTTCCTGATTTTCTTTTTCTTTTTTATTTGGAGCAATCTAATCAGGTATTTTAAGTGTTTGAAATATTTTATTATTACAATGTTTATTTGATTGTAAACAGCTTTGAGAGGAAGGCTTGCCTGACAAATTATCTAGAAGCCTTTTAAATAATAAACAAAGCTGCATTTTCCTTCATGTGTGAAATGCCTTAAGAAATTCAGGGCAGGAGAGGATCAAAATTCCAGCCACCACAATGTCCTGTCCAAAAGACATGGGCTGCTACATTGTACTGAGCCACACTGCTAGGCTGTCTTGTTCAATATTGTCTACACTGGGTGGCAGTGGCTCTACAGGATTTTTACACAGGGAACACTGCCAGACATACCTGGAGATGGCAGGATTTGAACCTAAGACCTTCTGCATGCAAAGCCTGTGCTTCACCACTAACCTACAATCCTTCTGTCTATAAAATGTATACAAGAATCAAATATCATTGTAATTTCATAGAGAATATGGCCATACAATAAAAATATGAATAAAATTTCTAAGTTTTGCAATGATATGGATCTCAACTATCTAAAATGATGTCTATATATTGAAATGGCATGACAAACAATAACTAAGGACCAAAATAGAGACCCAAGAGACCTTCCGCAGTGGGTTAAAGAATTTGTAATACATAATCTGTCACCAAAAGGTAGCCACTTGGCTGATGTATACGGCGGAGCTGGGCTGCCTAATCATATCCACAAGGTTAGACACCCAGGGTGAACATGAAGCTGATATATTAAAAAGCGGTGCTTTTCTACTAGGGCCCAATCGTATTTGTTTTCAATGCATCCTCTAGATCGCATATTACAGATTTCAGCTATCCACCAGCAAAGTGTATTATAATCCAGCCTGTGGCATCCTTCATTGGTAACATGAGAAAAGCAGGGGCATCTCCTCACCTGCCAACCTAACAGTCCAAACCACAAACAGAAAGGAGATGAAGCATCTGCACCATAGATATAAAGCAGTATCATACCATTTTAAATAGCCATGGCTTCCCCCCAAGATTCATGATGATTCTGCAGTTTATTAAGGGTGATGGGAGATGTTAGGAGACCCTCTGTTCCCCTCACAGAGCTGCAGAGTTCTTTGGGAAGAGGGTATGATTGTTAAACTATTCCAAAAGATTATCGGGGTGGGGTGAGAACCATGACTGGGAAAGTGGTATATTTGTGATTTAAATGCATGGTGCAGATGTAGCCTCGCTTTATATCTATGATCACAATAGTGAACATAAAACATACAAAAGCTCAGCTTGTTGCCCTGAATGAAACCTTCCCAATGTATTTGTACATAAGGCTTCAGTTTGCAACCATGTTTTTTTGGGTTTGCTAGCAGAGAAGTGCAATCCAGGCTTGCTTTTTCATTGGAATCATTCACTTTACACAATGAAGCTGATAAAAACCACCGTTATTTGCAGTTATGAGCTAAAGCATCCTAGAATATATTGGCATCTGCCTCCTATACGACAACATGACTTAGGTTGAGAGGGTATAAGCCTAAATGTCACCAATGGGAAAATATCAATTGCTCTTTCTGAAAGCTACCTTACTTTCATACCCCAAAAGGCATTGTATAGAGTTTCATTGCATTGGGAGCATGTATGAATCAATGTTTTGCATGATGCAATCAATAATACACTTATGTTTAAGTTTTTTCACTCTTTTACAATAAATATTGATATATTACAAACTATGTAAAAAATTTCATTGGACTTTTTGTTTGCAGAATGCACTGTATTCACTCGGCAAATAAGTGAACTAAATATTGTTTGTTACAAAACAGATGTCAAATAAAATTATGCCATATGTGCTATTAAACACTTTTCCTATTTTTTTTAAACAGTGAAAACCAAGATACAGTTTCAGAACTGAATGTATTTGGCTTTTCAAGGATTTGAAGCATGAAAGCAACATCTTTGAGTATTTTTAAAACCTGCTGTGCATCACATAATTTAGTTTAGCAAACTAAATCTTAGTATGCTTGTTTTTAAGGTTATCTTCAAAATAAATTCAAAGAAAAGCCTGAGACCCACTCTATTTGTCAAAAAATCTTCACAAAAGAAAAAAAATCCAATCGTTTAGATTGTACGCTCTCAGAAAGTACTTGTATTTCTTTGCTTATGGTAGTCTGCAAAGATCTATATACAGGGAAGCATTTTTATGTGTCATTCCTTTATAAAATGGATAATAAAGAGAGATCCCTCAGTGTTGGGTTCTTCCCACTATGATATCAGCACTCAAAAGATTCACAAGGAATCAAACAATATCAGCGTAACTGACATATAGAAATTGACTATGTAAAGTTACCTCTATTGTCCTACAATAGCTTTTAAGACTTCTAAAGTTTCAGCTCACGTGCTGCTGTCTGACTTGGAAATCTCAATGACAAATAAGCAAGATGCAGCAACATACACCATGAAGTTCTGATGCTACAAATACAGAGTGAGCACATTGCACAAAAGAAAGTGCTAAGCGCCACACAGTGAAGCAAAATCTGGTTGCTACGAAAGACTGACACTGGTATGAAAGGGAAAGAGTGTTGTTAAAGAAAAAAAAAAGACTTGAAGAAAAGAAGCAGATGCAACAGTGGAAAGAAACAGTGAAGTTCTTAAGCCACCCCCTTCAATCCATATGTGATTTTCTTCCTACTAGCAATAAAAAACAAATTGGGAACAGAATAAAAAGCAGAGGATCCTGGAAAGTCTATGGCGTCAAATATAGGCCCCATCCACTTACTTAATGCAGTGCAGTATCTCTTGATATATGTGTGGTCATGGAAAAGGCAACAGTTTTTCCCCTCCCATTAATACCCACTGCACAGAGAGTGAAAAGCCCACTCAAGGGATAGTTTATCTGGGGCAGAGTAGGTTCTTTGTCTCATTTCAGATACAGATCCAGCCTAGCTTCAGTTCACATGAAGACGCTAATGAGGCAAAGGAGACTGCTGAAGGTGGGCCAGATCTGAATCTGGAATGAGACAAAGAACCCACTCTTCTGTGTGTGTGTATAAACACACACACACACACACACCAGAAATGCATGAGCAGTGCCAATCACATGGGTGTTTCCCATGCAATTGTTGCCTTCCCTCCTCACTAGATGACAATCAAGTAGGAGAGACCCATGCAACTGGCTGCCCATGAGATTGATTTTCGAGCACATATGCATGAGTGGGATATATGTTTCAATGAATATTGGGGTTCCACAAAAGCTTAATTTTTTCCTCAAAGAGATGACTGGTTGAACAACTGCTTGTCTTCTGTTACTGATCTTCTGCTACAGGGTACTGTGAAGATAAGCAATGTGCTTGAGCTTGGAGGATCTTGGTTAAGTAGGTTGTAGATAAACATGTTGTTATTGCCATTTCTGTCATCCAGTCTGTGACCATAATAAAGATTGATTGATTCCTAGAATCATAGAATTGTTGAGTTAGAAGGCACCCCAAGGGTCATCAAGTCCAACTCCCCGCACTGCATGAATCTCAACTAAAGCATCCATGGCAGATGGCCATCCAACACCTGCTAACAAGTAAAGAAGAGTCCATCACCTTCTGAGGGAGTCTGTACCACTGTCAATCAGCTCTTACTGTCAGAAAGTTCTTCCTGATGTTTAGTCAGAATCTCCTTTCTTGTAACTTGAAGCCATTGGTTTAAGTCCTACCCTCCAGAGCAGAAGAAAACAAGCTTGCTAGGGCTGTTCAGCAACATCTGGAGGGCCAGAGGTTCGCTACCATTGGCCTACAATGATAGTCTATAAATTCTACAGATTCATGGTAAAGGAAGAAAGAAACCTACCCAAAACTAGTGGAACTCAGCTTTCCTGCTTCTCCAGCTGCACTCCAGGTTCGGATATATTATTCACAATGTTATGTGCATGATCAATAATAATGGGACTTTTAAAAGGCTCCAGTATTGGGTGGATTAATTAGTCAGCTTATTCTTTTAAAAACACTTTAATTGACTAAAAGCGTGCCCCAATTTAATCAAACAATTGATTTTTAAAAACATAATATGAGTGCATATACAAACTGCAAATGGCAAACACTAGAAATAAGCAAACAGCCAATCAAGGTCTCTTTATTGGGTGACAGCCTGAGATTTTTATGCTCACACATGGATGCCAGCTGTAGACAGACACTGTGGTCTTCAGCACAAAGTCCAAATGCTTTAGTTTCTGAGAAGTCCACGTGTCTTAAAAAAGCATTTCTTAAAGCTCTTCTCTGTCCACCCCCTTTCCCTACATTAAGCATTTTGAGTAACATATGAGCATATGAAGTCCTGCTGGATCAGGCCAGTGGCCCTTCTAGTCGGGCATCCTGTTTTCACAGTAGTCAACCAGATGCCTGTGGGGAAACCTGCAAACAGGACCTGAGCACATGAGCACTCTCTCCACTTGTGATTCCCAGTAAGTGGCATTCACAGGCGCGTACTGCAGCCAACGATGGAGGCAAAACAATCAGGGCTAATAGCCAATTAATAACCTCAAGGTACAATGAAAAACAGATCTCATTCACATGTGTGGGAATATCAGAAATACATGGGTACAGCAGCCATCTGCATGGCTCTTTCCTCCTTGACTGTCAGCCAGCAATGAAGGAAGAAGGCAACAACAGCATGGGAAAGGCCCATTTAAAATGTGCATAACAGGAGACATTTGCACAAAACTCACAATACACAGGCAAATTTTCATGAGGACCTTAAAAAAAAAAAGCAAACAGCTGTAGAAATGTGGAGAACTGAACTTAAAATTGGAAAATTAAGAAATGGAGAGAAACTAAAACTTACTGATCTGCCCATCTCTAACCACCATGAACCAGTTTCTAATGTGGTTCAATGGGCTCAGTATTTGAAACCATACAGTTATACAACATCATCTGTTATTTCTCCTGTTCTCAACTGCTTTGTTAAAATAGGTAAAAACACCAGCACTGTTTTAAACATAAATAAAGTATTGTTCATATTTTAACATACAATGAGGTCAATAAATTGTGCTTATGGAAGATATGAGCTTGGGAAGGGTTTTAATAGAGGGAAACAAAAATGATTACAAAAAGTCGGACCTCCAAATGTTAATCAGAGTCAAAAACATAAAACATGACAACTTAATGGTGTCTGATTAAAATTGGGTGGGGGGGGTGATTTTAAAGTTCTAAGCATCTGACGCTGAATTCTAATACTTTTTTTTTTAATTATAAGATATAAAATGCTTGGAATTTTCTCCAGAAAAAAAATTAGACTTGGTAATTTATTTTTCTTGTTTATACAGTACAATTTGCTGATGGAAAAAAAAAGTGCTAAACTTATTGATTCATGACCATAATTGTTTAATTATTTATCATTGCAGAATTATATTAGCATTTATAATAATGCAGATGTGCACAAAGGCTAAGAAGTCATATACAGCTTTTGTTTTGTGTTTGCTGTGCTGAAATTAGGTTGATCCGGGTTGTGTGTGCACACCGCCTCCTTTTTAAGTGTTGCAGTTTTTTTTTTTTTTTTGGAGCTCTCTGCTTTATTGGACTTGCGGAAGATATGCCAATAAGCTGTCATCACAAAAATGCTCTTGTATCGAATAAGAAAATCTATAACCAAAGCCAGCACTATCTCCAAATAAATCTTTCCCGAGATTGATTCCTTTGTTATGATGGGCATTACATACTCTCTGCACAACATGCACAGCTGTTTACTTCCTTGTGCCACCCACAGGATAGAAACAGCCCTTGTGTGTTTTGTATAATAGCTACACCACCACAAATAATTTAACTTAGTTGCAGAAAATTTCAGCCTCATGTTTGCTGAAGTAGTACGTAAGAACTTGCAGAGGGAAACAAACACTCACTTCATTTTTAATCTGTAGTTTCATAAGCCCTGGGCAAGACAGACAGAACCTTTCTCTGGCCTGTGTGCTTTTCTTTGTGGGGAAACAATTTCCACAAAGATACAAGACTGAGGGCTGACACATGCATCCCTTCCTCAAAAGCTGCTAAAACAGCTTTGCCACGGGCTTCATAAGAAATTTGTAACACCAAGTGCTCCTTTCCAGCTTGCTCTTCTTGAGGCATTGATATCTGAGGCTTTGCCTGCCCCCTTTCCCTTTCGCGTAGTCTTTTCACCTAACGCTATTTACCAGCGGTACCTTTTCATAATTAAGAATCCATAGCAAAGTAGTTGTAACCCTGTTTAGACAGATTTTCTGAGGGATCAAATCTCTGTCGGGGGGGGGGGAGGATACAAATGCTCCATCTTACTACTACGCTTAACTGATTTGCTCTGCATTTTATCCTCAAGGAGGTGAAGATTCCAAAAAGGCAGGAGGAACCATTCACAGAAATGCAAAATATAAAAGAGGCATCTCAGAGGCAACACACCCACACAGATGCTTTGCAAAACAAAACAAAAAAAAACACAATTGAAGTCTCTCTTCCCACGGTAAGTCTCTAGGGAGGTATGATCAACAAAACAGAGCAGAAGTATTTAGGAATTAGTCACGTTTAGAGCCCCTTCTATCCCAAAATGCTCTTATCAGGGTGCATGGATTTTCAAGGCAGTCTTCTATACAGATACTGTACTGCCTGAATCTGATTTGAAAAAAAAAGACAAAAGTGTATGCCTGGCACATCCCGAGAGCAGCCACCCAAATGTCTCTGGGAAGCTCATAAGCAGGCTTAAATGCGACAGCATTCACCCTTCCTTTGCTTGTCCCCAGCACCAAATACTCTAAGATAGACTGCCTCTGAAGATGGGTGTTCCATTTTTCCATGGCCATCCTCCATGAATTTCCCCAATTGTTCTTCGAGGATTACCCCCAGATAGTCCTATGGTACAGCTTTTCTTAGTCTGTATGATTTCTAATTGCAGGGGATTTGTGTGTGCTTTATTCTCTTCCTTAATATGTGAAAAATAAATACAGCGAGGAGGCAGGAGAAGCCCCCCGCCGGTTGCGCCGCAGTTTAAATCTCCTGCGGCCACGCCCCCAGCCGGTGTTGATTGGCCAGCGGGGGGCGTGACACAGCCGGGGGTCGACACAAGGGGGTGTCAACCCTCCGCCCCCAAGCTGGATTACAGCGCAGACCCAGATGCCCAGCCGCAAGACCGCCCACAATGAAAGGTGAGTGGACATACAAAAATGAGAATGGCTGTGTAACACACCAGACCTTTAAAGAATATTCATCACACATGCAAACTGCAGTTTACCCCCCCCACCAAACTACAATTCCCTGCACCTTTAACAAACTAAAGATTCTTGTGGGGTGGGGAATGAGCTTTGAATGTGTTTTATGCATCTAGTGTGTATGCAGTCAGTGTCTCAGAAAAGGGTAGTCTAAAATCAGTTTCCCCTAGCATACTGATTTTGTATAAACAGGATTTTTTTTTAAAAAAAAAAAAAAGGAGGAAATGTTCAAACACAAATTCTTTCACTTGCAGTCCAAAACAAAACTGCCCAGCAACTGATCCTTCCTACCACTGCTTGAGCCATTTGTTTCTGCTCTAAAAAGGGCATCGCCAGAACTTGAATTGGTGAATTCAAGTTAATTTTGCCTTGGCCGGGGGTGGGTGGGTGGGGGAATACAATGTATGCAATAAGCATGCACTGAATCTACATGACTTTTGAAAGCACAGAATATTGCAAGAAGAAACCTGATGAGATCCAGTCAGCCAAGCTTGGACATAGGCCATTTAGAATAGGGAGCTTATCACTATTCTCAGAACTGACTTATGAGTGTTGCAGCACTTCATAAATCTTTTTAACAGAGAACATGGTTGAGCCATCTGGATTGTTTTGCTAAATTATTCCCAACTCAGGCTTGCAGGCACAGGAGCCTCACTTATGGTGCACTATAATCAGGAGTACGGACGGGAGAACCTGTCATTTTCAGTTTCTTATTTTTCCAACCTTAAAATCTCCACATTTCCACAGCAATTTGCTTATATATGTATTTTTTAAAAAACCCACTTCATTACAATATTTCAGCATTTTAGTGCAAATTTCTCCTTAATAAACAATTTTTGTTTGAAGTTTTGACTAATGTACACAATTCCTGCAAGCAAATTCTCCTAATACAATGCATTTTGTATGCTGTTTTCACAAATATATTCATTTCTATACACATTTCACCATAGAATATACATTTTTGCTAATAATGTATGGTTGGAGGACTGCATTGCAAAACTCTGGATAAGTGCAAATTTCAAAGAATGCCTGTGTTTGGGTTTTCATACTGTTTCAGAAAGCACGAAATTGATAAATTTGGTTCTAAACGTGGACTGAGTTGAATTTCTCCCCATCCTTAATCAGTAGGGTGTCGACCTGGAAAGAGGCTGGTGTGTGTGCCCTAGGGCATATAGATTTATTTTTGTGTCCATTTCAGTCTTTGCTGTTTCTATAAAAATGATGGGATGAATTTAGGGATGGACAAATCAGCCTGTTTCCAATCTACTGCCATTTGGTATGCATTCAGTTCAAGTTGTGCTGGTGTGTTTTTGGCTGAGCTGGGGTTGGAGACTTAACACTGGCTAAGCAAGAGATCTATTGCATCCTAAACTACCTATCCTGATGGATCTTGCCATAGGCCTGCCCCCTTACTCAGTTTAAACTGAACTAAAAAGTCCCAAATGTTGTAAATTTTCCTCTTACACTCTTGAGGCCCTACCAGCCCGTTCAGATAAGTCTGTTCTAACTGGCAGTTGTCCTACAAGAATTTCTGAGCTGCTATTTCATTATTATTCATCTGCTAAATAGATTTAGATAGCTCAATCACAGCTCCACTATAAAGCCTTACTGAACTGACCCATACAATTGTCACATGGTAGCCCACTCCGTTCTTTGCTGTAGGGTGGAAACGTTCTGTTGCATTTAATTCGGTGACTTTTTTCATCCCCTGAGAGTAGTAGTAGTAGTTGTTTGCATGTTTTAATGCAAAGCAGACATGGGTTAACTTCAAAGTAGAGCAAAGAACAGGCAAGGACTGGGATGGCTCACACCTATCCCTGCCAGCTATTTGTCTGATCAAAACTGCTCCTGCCAAACTTTTTCCCTCTATATACCAGGGAAGGGTGCAATTTTGGGACACATGCTTTCCCCTTCCACCAGATGGTGAAGCAACTCAGTGGAAACAATTGGACAAGGCCAACAAGGTAGACAAACCATGGCAGGGAAAGTGTTAAACAGCACCTCTCACCTGCAGCAGCTCTGCATTTAAATATATATATAACTTGGAGAGGCAGAAAGAGTCCTGGAATTATATCTGATGAGTCATTTGCCCCTTAATTACCTTCCTAACCAATTGCTATGTGACTGAGAAAGAGGACTGAAATAATCTTTACCAAAGCAAAGTGGTCCATCAGCCTTTGTGCCTATGTATCCTTACCATCTGCCTACTGATGGAGATGCAAGGCCCAAAGAAGGAGGACGATTGTGGCCACATACCTGGATTTGTGTTCACACACAGATATTGCTCAAACATCTTTCTCTAATCTCTTAAGAGATGCATACAGGGTGGATGGATCGGATGTGCTCATTTGCCAGATGGAGCTGATGGAAAGCACACCATGGAGTGTCATCACAGAGGCTGGTTCAGGAGCATACCAAAGCTATGAGCTGTGAGTCATCAGGGAAGACTAAACCACAACAAAACAAGGGATAACCAAATAAGAAATCCAAGATGATGTTCAAGAAATGATGTGGATCATTTCTTGCTGGGAAGAAAGAGCTCACAGTTCTACCAATATCCTATTGGGTGGTTAGTCAATACAAGCGATTACACAATTCACTCTAGAACAAATGACGGCTAGGCACGCGATTAGGACAGATGTTTTCAGTATTCAGTCCATACTCCAGCAAAAGAATCACTTGGGATTTAGTGGAATCTTATTTATACCCTATCAACAATATCCCAGTAAGTGCTCAAATATGGGGATGTAGTACAAAATAAATCTACCGAGAAAATCAAACAGAGTTGTGTCTGAAGATAATAAGGGTAAAACTTGATCTACCCTCATTATCTTTATCCAATACGCATACAATTATAGGAAGGGAGGAAAGGAAGACAGATAGCAAGTAACAATATATGAAATGTTCAAAGAATACCATGCCAGCACTTAGCTGGTGACACTTGAGATGAAGGAGATAATTGAAAGGATGATTGCACTAGCTTGTTGTACTGTTGTACTCCATTGATAAGAAAGACTTTAGCGTCCATTCACTATGCTCAGCCACGATACAAGATGTCTAAAGGAAACAAAATGCTAGACTGCTCCAGAGTGACAATGCCTTGGAGCTACGGGATGTTAAAATGAAAGATAAAATAAATGAGAGAAAGAAACTGAGTTGTGAAGAGGATACTTGCTGACAAACATTTGGGCAAATACTCTGATACTAAAGTATTGTTTGATGATCACCAGTGTTGCTTCCACCCGCAACATCTCAGGTGAACAACAGGCCCTAAAACACAGAATCACTGTTTTAGAAAACAGGCTTATCAAAAAATTTTGAAAGCAAAAGGCAACGGGGAGCATAGGTTTTCACAATCAAGACTTATCAGATATATGGTGGCAGCAGGTCCTAGGTTCAATCCCAGGCATCTTTGGCTAAACGTGTGTTTTGTTTCATGGTTTAATTTTGTGGGTTGGGGTTGGCTAAATATGAACAACCTGTCAGTTTCTGCAGCCTTCAGAACAATTTAAACTGCATTCAGAAAGCGAAGGAATAAACTACAGCTTCTACTTAAACAACGTTGAATATCTTTTTCACTTTCAACCCTGCCCCCCCCCAGCCTGCCTCTCTATATGAAGAGATGGAGAATGGTCTCACTGAAAGAGAGAGTACAACGAGCACACATTAAAGCAAAGCTTTGATTCTGAACTCTTTATCCTGAACTCTGAACAATGGACACTTATGAATCATTTGTTCCATACAGTGCAGTCTTTTGAATGTGTAACAAGAGAAATCAGTTTTGCTAATACAGTTCTCATCCTGTATCACACATTCATCCAGATTTATAAATACACACAAGGACTAAAAGTTAGAAGACCAAGATCACATAGAGGATGTTGTGAGGGCAATATGCTGGACAAGCTGGGAAATTATTGTTGGCCCAACAGAATAACACATGGCATTCTTTGATATTTTCTATTTAAGCTGTTTAGTCAATGGAAAGAAGGGCAGTTTGGGACAGCCATGTTATTTTCCATACAATTCCACCTGAGAACAGCAAACCATCATCAAGTACCATTACTACTGGAGGCACTCGCTGTAATTAATATATTTATTATTATTATTATTATTATTATTATTATTATTATTATTATCATCATCCTGCTCTTCCTCCTGAAAAAGATAAAGGCAGAAATCACACAAGAAATAAAACAATTGAAACATCAAAGAAATACAACCATAATTCCAGTACTGATGCAGACTGGGAAATATCTCTACTTAAAAGACTTCATGGAAGAGGAAGGTCTTCAGTAGGCACCAAAGAGACAACAGAGATGGTGCCTGTTTAATATGTGCAGAGCACAATGACTGCCGGGGGATGTAAGGGATGAGACAACCTTTGGAGCAGCCTTTCTCAACCTTGGGCCCCCAGATTTTGTTGGACTACAACTTCTATCATCCCTGACTGCTGGTCCCGCAAGCTACGGGTGATGGAAGATGTAGTGCAACAACATCAGGGGCAGCCAAGTGGGAGGGACCTGAATGGCAGACCAGAGCAGCAAAATTCTTGCTCTGGTCTGCAGGCCAGGATTAAAAGCTGGATGCACCAAGCACTAGCAGCACAGTTGCACTACAGGGAGGGTGCTGAGACTGGGCCCGCAAAGGCTGCTTTGGGGTACTCAAAGTGAATGAGGAGCTCCAAGCTGTGGGCTTTTTAACTTTTCAGAAGAAAAGAAATAGCTCTGACTAGAACACAGGTAATGCTAGAGTACTGGGACTACCTGAACCCTTATTTCTTCCTCCCTTCCTATTTCCATGTGGATTTTTTCTTTAAAATCTACACAAAAAAATGGAATGGAGGGGACTTGTTCCATGGTCTCATGCAGAACTTGGACTTTAATGCATCCTTGCTTGGAACAGTCCGCCCTTATTTGGAACAGCTATAATGCAAATTCTTGCAGAATTCAGCAGCTATTATGGAATTCCTGCAGAATATTTAATATTAATTACTTTAATAGTAACCACCAAGTTAAGTAGGGCGAGGGTGAGTGGAAAAGGCACTTCAGCCAGGGGGAAAGCCAGATTCACATGTTGTTTCAGAAAGTGAAAATTAGGTGAGTTCCCCTTTAAATGTGAGCTGAAATTAACCTCTCCCCCATTCCTGGGTTCAATCCCTGGCATGTCAAGATAGAGCTGGGAAGGACCCCTGCCTGCAATCTTGGACAGCCCTATTGACAATAGTGAGCTAGATTGGCCAAGAGTCTGGTATGGTATAAGGGAAGGAAAGACATGAACTGAAGAATAATTGTCCAGTCCCATGACAAGAATGTACAAGAACATACTCATTGTCCCTTTCATGTGCTGCAATGATTCCTTTATGAAAAGGGGGGAAAGGACCCTAACAGCAAGTACGTTTCCACAGAATGGAAACAGCAAGAAGGAAAATAAGGGGAAATGAGAGTCAGTAATGCTTCTTATTTACAATGCCAAACCTGCTTTATAGAGTAAGAACCTTTTACGGACATCAATATTCTTATGTAGCTTACGTATATAAATGTGGATCAATTCATACATTTATTTAAAAGTGATAATAATCCATGTGTGCATTTCTTTCCATTTCATTTTAGCATTGCATCAGGTCCTAAATGAAAACCCTTGAAATAACTGCTGGCTTGCTCATGGCCAATTCTGTGTCACTGCTATGAAATTAGTCCTGAAATTAAATGGCTCAACAGCGCTAAGACATTCCCCAACTACTCCAGCAAGCAGTCACTCACCTCTAAGGTTAACAGGATAAAGGCTGGATAAAGAAACTACTCATTATACCCGCTCTACAAAGAAGCAATTATGCGACTTTATAAAGTGGTTTCAAATATATTTTGCAAACTAGGACTCAAGACAAATATTAGAGGCAGCAAATTACAGTACTTAGGAGAATTATCACCCAAGTAAAGAGACTCTTAATCTATAAAAAATATCAACAAAAGATGTAAATATGGACTCCTCTATGGGTGGCATATCTCCAAGAAAATATACATCTAATCTCGCAGTGTGTAGCCTCCAATACCTGGGGAGAAGGTTAACAATTCAGAGCTGTTTCCTACAGCTATAGAATATATTTTGATGTAGATTTGCAGATATCAGAGACTTAAAATCTATTATATAATCATAGGGCAAGGGTAAGAAACCTGTGGATGTACTTTTCGTGGAAAAAGAACTACAATGCCGGTTTTCATTTTAATCAATTTTACACTGAGAATTTAAAGAGATTATGCTTTATTCTGGGGCATTTGGTTTTAACAATATTTCTACTACCAAGAGTAAAATTGCAGGTTACATTACATCATTAGGCTCGCATTGTATGTTCTACATGGAGATGCATGAAAGCAAGACAACATGGTAACTAGTGGTATGAGACTTATTCCAGCCCAAGGGACAGAAACATGGCAACCTTGTAGGTAATGTTGCCCTCAAGGTCTTCCCCTGCTATCTGCAAATCCTCTGCCCTCACATAATTGCTCCACTTTCCCCCTTTGAAAAGGTCAGAAAAGTGAAAGAGAAAGTCGGCAAAAGTCCTCTTCAGGTCTCAAACTGGCACCAGTAAACTTTTAAGTTCCATGCCCCTTTCAAGGCTCAGAAAGAAGCTAAGTCAGTAGGAGTGGGAAAGGAGTGATCCAGAGTGCCATGGGATGCACATATAATGGAATCCGCTGCCCCCAACACACCATCAAACCATAGGTCACCTTGGTGCCCACAGAGATGTGCTGCATTCTGCTGGTGGTTCTGATGTCAACCTATTTAAAAATAATGCACACTGAATCCATCTAATGGGGAACTTCTTGTGGTTCCCCACATCCCTGAAGTTCAGCTGGCCTTCATTAGAGACTGACCCTTTAGCATGCCCTGTGGAAGTCCTTGAGAGTGGAGGTTCAGCAGGAACCACCCCTCCCCTTCTTGAAGAAATCATTTGTAAACTATATTGCTTAGACAGGCCTTTGCTATATGGATTTTCTTTTTAACTAATCAGTATTTATGTTTTCAAGGATGTTTTCTGCTAATTTTATTCTTGTATGTTATAAACTGTCTGGAAATGTCTTTATGAATGTGTGGAATATAAATACGTAAACAAATAGAATAAGCAAACTATAACCCTTCTCCTGAAGGGGGAATCCCTCACCTTGTTGCAGATGCTTTTTGGTTTTTTTAAAAAAGCATAATAAACTAAAGCCAGTTCTTCATGCAAACTTCTTTCCACCTATAAATCATTTGGAGATGCCAATCATATTAAAAATCCATGTTGAAAAAAATCTTTTTTAAACCAGCTTTTCCATAGATTGTACAACCCCCGCCTCACTTCAGCCACCTTAATTAGTAGTAGATGATTAACTTCAGTTTGATCAAGGACAAGGAAATTTTTGAAGTATCCCCAAATTCTCCAAATGTTTCAATTGGGGAAATCACCACATTATATGGAATTTCCAGTGGCTTCTGCATCTCCTCACAAGAATTTTCTCAGTCTGCTCTGGCATTTAATAGCTCATCAAAGAATGCATTAAATCAGCTGAGATTCACTGGCAGGCATTTCTTTCCACAAATATATCCCAAACAATTTTTTAAATTTTTTTTGTAGATTAGACAATAAAACAATATGAAAGGATCAGTAGGTTTTCCATACAGACAGGCACAGAGGGCACAGACAGACAGCAGAAATGACAGTCTGGATCACTTTGCTCACTTGCTGACTGTTACTCCCCTGATAGGTGGCCGCTCAGATGAATCCTTCACAACCCCCACAGCCCTGCCTTGCCCACTTTTTGAAGTGAGCCCGCCACTGTCAGCCAGTCCACCAGTCAGACTTGATTGCCCAACCTGATATAAAATGTGCTGCCTTCAAGCACATGCAGTAGCCACCACTGCCAGCCAGCCCACTAGATTGCCCAGCTTGGTATGTTTTGTCCTGACACCTTGCATCTGCTATTGGATAAAGATAGCATTGCTTGATGCCAAGGGACTTGTAAACACATGCAACAGCTATGTACGTTACTTCCTGCCCAGTAAATGAACAGCACATTGTCCAAATTCCCTTATTTTTTAAATGAAAGAATTGACGTCTCAGTCTGAGGGCCTTTCTCGGTCTGAAGGCAACACTCCCTTTTTGGGCAACCTTCCAGTGCCACATGCCTGTGGTGGATGCATGCAGAAGCAAAAGCAGTGGAGCAACAGATGTACAGTAGGCCAGTTTGTAAACATACTCGCATTCTCCCCATCCAAGCAAGCAAGCAAGCAGCGTTACCAGAGTTCAAGGACACATTCCAGCCAGGCACAAACACTCAAGGAGGGAGTGAAGCAGGGGCCAGTGAGAGGTACCGCCTGGGAGATGGGCTGAGGAAGCGGTGAAGCGTGTGCAGAGTCCCACGGGTCAGATGGAGAGGCATGGAGGGCCACATTTAGCCCCTGGGTCTGAGGTTCCCCACGTCTGCCTCTCATCTGCTACACTTTCCTTCTTTTCAGTTGGGCATATACTATATCAGTGTATGTATCCCAGGCACTTAATGGGTGTCATATATTAACAGATGGCCCTGTCCATACATTATGGCTGATCAGCAGGAGCTGTCACTTCTGGTGGTCCTGTCTTCCCCTAAGTTATCAAAACTCAATACAACATGGCATAAAAAGTGCTCAAGGCCATTTCCTGTTGGCTGAGAAGAGTATGAGTCAGCACTGGAACTCTCTCTACAACTCAAGATTTTACTTTCTTAAAAAGAAATGTCCTGACATTTATGGAGTACATTTTATTCTTGGAATCTGCTATGGAGCCAAATGCTTCTGTACTGCACCGCACCATCCTAACTACTGAGAAATTCTTTGAAAGCACTCTGAAAATTCCACATCCTTTATATAGATTCTACGCCACACCACAAAATCAATACTATAATATTATGTCAAATTTGCATAGCACATGAAGATAGTCATATGCACTGAAGTACACACGCCTTGGAAAAATCAAAACTCTGTACCAAATATGCCTGTAGTTGCCAGATGTGCATTGATCCAGATACCTGTAGACCAGTGGTAGGGAACCTGCTGCCCTCCAGATGTTACTGGACTGACCATTGACCTTGGTGACTGGGGCTGATGGGAGCTGGAGTACAATAGCAGCCAGAAGGCCTCAGGTTCCCCACCCCCTGAACTCTAAAACAAGAACAAACTTAGTTGGTCTCTAAGGTGCTACTGGAAGGATTTTTTTATTTTTTATTTTTTATTTTGTTTTGTCTAAAACAAGTGATTTCTGAAAATATTATAAGGAGATTAGATTCTGATTACTTACACCAGTGTTTTTCAAGCTTTTTTGGGCAAAGGCACACTTGTTTCATGAAAAAAATCACGAGGCACACCACCATTAGAAAATGTTAAAAAAAATTAACTCTGTGCCTATATTGACTATATATAAAGTAATTTTTCAATTTTTCCCACGGCACACCAGGCAACATCTCGCGGCACACTAGTGTGCCGCAGAACAGTGGTTGAAAAACCCTGACTTACACAACATACATTTAAAGTAGCTGACTTTCCCCCAAAGAATTCTGGGAACTATAGCACAGAACTAAAATTTCCAGCACACTTAATAAAATATAGTTCCCATAATTCTTTTTTTTGGGGGGGGGGAGTCATGTGCTTTAAATGTATGGTGTGTTCACAATTTTGATGCCAAATCAAGCGAGTATCAAGAGGCCTTTTTCCATGCTTATTTGGGGGAAAATATGTTCCAGAATTATTGAAGGGCTTATCAAAACTTGATTCTATAATCCTACATTAAAAATATATATTTAGACTCACTTTTTAAAGTCTGAAATAGGATTACAACATAAAAACACTGTTACAGTATTATCTTAGCTTCAAAATATTTTAAAGCCCATACAGAAAACAAAACCCTGTCACTTACCATTTTAACTGTTAGCACTGTTAACTGTAAAAGACCTGCTTCTGTTTCCTTCCCAGAACCATGGTGGAGCACACGAAAGGTCAAATATGTAAGATAGAATTCTAACATGCCGAGATTTCACTCCCATGTTAATGCACCTCAGATCAAGCCTGCAAAAGTGAAAATAATAAATTTAGGGAAACAAGCAAAATGACCCTACTGGTTGGTTGGTTTCCTAGATATCATCTACATATTTTAGAAACGTACAACCTTCTAATAGAAATGAATAAACTACTCAACCATAAAGTTGCTATAGAAGATATTCTTGTTCTGATTGGAAAGGGCATCTGCTATCTGCAATATTGATAATACTTTTCAAATTTCATCTGCTTTTGTTTGCATTCTGTGTCGTCTGTTTAAACACACTGGGAATAATAATGAATCCCTGCATTATCTTCACTTTTTCAAGGCCGAACATATAACTTTATCACAAAAATAATTAAAATTCTTTGGCACTCTTGTATCTTTTCCATTAAACGTTATCAAGCAGTGACAATAAACTAACATCAGTCCAAGGCTGCCCATATGCTGCTTTTTAAAAAGAATGCATTTGTCCCAGGGTGAGATACATGAATTTTGTGTTTACAGGGTCAAAGAATTCTGAAGTTTTTTAATGGTGTTAGGACTATAAATCTGGGTGTGCACATAAGCAAGGATCATTAGGTAAAGCAGGGATACCTATAAACTTGTTAAAATGTCTCTTAATAGACAAATCTTAGCCACTTTATAACTCAGAGTGTGATAGATGCAAATGGCTGGCACATTATCTCAAGCTCCGATTCTGAAAGAATATCACAAGCACAGAATCCTCAATGGGGCATTTTCTTCCTCTTCCCCATTACCATGCTTATACAAGGCTCAAACAGAACCCTGGCTTAGCTATTTTTTGTTGCAGAATAAGCCTTCAGTGCCAGGTCCTGAAATATTTAAAGACAGGCTGTGTTTAAGCATGTACACACTGCCTTTTTCTCATCAGTAAATAACCACAACAGCTACGGCACCATATACCTTGGATTCAGAGGAAGTGCTCCCAGGCCAGAGACCAAACTGTATTATTTATCTGGCATCTTCTCCTTTTTTTTAAAAGGAATTAAGCAGTGGTTTTACACGCAGTTAGGCTGTGTACACAAATAGCCATTGAAACGCACAGGTGTTGGGTTTCTTCACAGTATGGTTTTGTATACAATGGTTTCCAATTGTACACCATTATCAAAAATAGCAGCTATGATCCATGTTGCCTGTACACACAATTGGGGATGTTTTCAAGCTAGTGTGCAATGGTGTTCCCCTCCCCTCAATTAGTGTTCCCATATATACACACACACACAAACACAAACAAATTATATAAATAGATATAGATACAGAAATAGATATATTCACAGTCTTTCAAAAGCCAGGGGCTGGAAACTGTTGTGTGGATATACAGTAGACTTGCAACTTATTAGTGAAAATAACACTTTAGAACAAAACTTTACTTTAAGAAGCACTGTTTTGTAAAAAGAAAGAAAGAAAGAAAGAAAGAAAGAAAGAAAGAAAGAAAGAAAGAGAGAGAAAAGCGTATATTAGGCAAAAGTTCATGCAAACATATGTAAATTACAGGCAATTCAGATTAAAGAATGATAAATGTTCACGAGGACATTGTTTAAAAAAACATCAAACTGATGTGACTATATTCATAATTTTAAGTTTTTAAACTTTTTTTAGTGTTGTTTTTATTGTTGTAACCCACCTTTAGACGTTAGAGTGAACAGCGAGTAATAAACAAAAATAGTAGTAGTAGTAGTCCAACAAATTTCAGAGGCCCAAGGTTGAGAAAGGCTGCCTTAGAGGGTTGTTATAAGAATTACAGCTAGACAATGCACATGAAACACTTCAAACATGGTGTTATGTACTGAAGTTCGCACCCTAGGCCATTAGGGGTGTTGTGTACAGTGGTGCCCCGCTAGACGAATGCCTCGCTAGATGAAAAACTCGCTAGACGAAGGCATTCGTCTAGCAGAAGGCTGCCCCGCAAGACGAATTTGTCTATGGGGCTGCCTCGCAAGACGATTTATTTATTTTTTTGTCTAGCGAAATCCGCGGTTTGCATTGGTGCTTCGCTAGCCGAAAAAACCGCTAGACGAAAATACTCGCAGAACGAATTATTTTCGTCTAGCGGGGCACCACTGTATATAGTTTCACTCTGCCTACCGTGGCTGCAGTTCTCACTCAGGTCCGCACATGCAAATGAAGGATTGAGATTGCTGCTCACAGATTGGGTAGCTAGAGAGAGAGTCATTACTGTTGCATGTTACTGAGCACTATATAAGCAGGCTGGCTCAGCCCTTCAGTTCAGTTCTGTTCCAGCCTGAGAATAAAGAGAGCTGCTTGAAAATCACTGTGCCGTCTGCTATGTCCACCCACTATTTAATACATGGATTTCATATTAACTATTTTTATCACCTAACTTTTTCCCATGGAATTTACTGACCCCTGCCCCATTTCACTGCCACAACAACCCTGTGACATAAGTGAGACTGAGAAAGTAATCCAGCAAGTTGTTGGGGGGGGGTAGTAACTTTGATCAGAAAAATGGCTACAGAGAGTTCACAACTTCAATTCATTAAAATAAAACTTTTTTAAAAATGGGAGACTGGTATTGCATCTTATCCAGTTTGACCATAGAAAGCTAATTAGAGGGTGGGAGATTTTCCCCAAGCACTGTCCCCACATAACAGGATTTTTTTCTCCCTGATAATAATATAAATAACAACTACTGAATGCTGATGCTCCTGTCTTTTGTTAGATTGGCATACGGCATGAATAGTTTTATTGATGCTCACTGTATACCATGTGGATGAAAGACAGTCTGGAAATATTTTAAATATAAATAAATACTGTAATAAGTAATAATGTGCATCACAATCAATGCACATTAGGAAGAAAAGCAGAGCCACAACCCAAGCAGCTTATAATTTTTACACTGGCAAAGGGAGAGGAAGGAAGAGGGGAAGGGCTATGGCTTACAGTAGAGTCCATGATTTGCATACAAAAGCCCCCAGGTTCATCTTCTTGGCATCTCCAGGAGCTGGGGCTGCCCCCTGCCTGAAACCACTCCTGAGCCTGCATGGTGCACTGGTTAGATGGCCGGACTAGTACCTGGGAGACCAGGATTCAAATACCCACTTGGGCATGAAGCTCATTGGGTGACCTTAGGGGCCAGTCACTGCCTCTCAGCCTAACCTACCTCCACAGGGCTCTTCTGGATATTAAATGATGAAAGGGAGAACCTTTGGGGCTGCTTGGAAAAAAAAAGATGGGATATAAATGCAACAAACAAACGTATCACTGAGAGCCACTGTCAGTCAGTGTGTAGACATCGCTGAACTATATTGGCCACTGGTCTGACACAGTATAAAACAGCTTCCTCTGTTCCTAGGAGAGTGATGAGGGTAACATGGGACAAATGGAAGCAATTAACAGATACATAACCTTCTTTTTAGATGTGGCTCGTGGCTGAGGCATAAAGCCAATTCACAGAATACGTAGGTATACAAAATTTGGAAGGGGGATTTGATGGGAGAAAGTGGGCGCAGCTTTATGTAATGAGGCTTCACTCTGGAATTTTTAACTGAACATTTTGTCCTTACTGTGCTACATTGGAACCAATGTCAGCTTATGTTATAAACTTAAGGCTGTTCTGCTCACTTCAGTGTCACCCATACAGTGTCATACTGCACAGCAGTACTTTCCTAAACAAGTAACTGGTACAGAGTTACTAAACTGATCCTTCAGTATAATTGAAGAACTTCCATAGTAAGGCAGAAATGTTAAAGAGATGTTGAATTCTCTCCGAGTGTGTTTTGTTAGCTCTTTCTCTCTCTCTCTCTCAATAATCAGAAGCAGAATTCCTACAGTCCTGCGTCTCATGTGGAATGCTTAAGCAAGAAATCCATAACTTTTAATATGATGAGATTGTCCTGCTAGAGGAGATGGATTTTTTTCCAATATCCCTGCTAACAAACAAGGTGAGTTCCCTGTATCAGCACATTTCAGTTTTCTATTCCACAACACTCACGTGCTGCATTTAGAAGGAATACATAGCTCAGTATTTTAAAATCACATTATAAATGAGATATGTACACAAGGATCAGCTGACAGGCAGATGTCTTAACAGCGGAATTTCAGAACAGCAAATGCTTTTGGAACCAGATGCATTTAACAGCTCTGAAAAATTCTCCATCGTTTTTCGCCTGCAAAAGCTGCCCCCATTGGAGTAACTAATAAAAGCCAAAGTAGATGTAACTGTGGCACACATGTGTGCGTTTTTCAAACATGGATCTGCCCCAAGATGCAAAGAGACCATTTCTCACAGTGAATGCTCCATCTCCTCATTGCTAACCCCTCTAAAGCTCTTCTCTCCAAGTGGTGGCATTAGAACTCAGCTAAAGAGTGAAGCACCTGTCAGGGGATAGACACTGATTAGGAGTGTTTATTTGTATTGCTTTAAAACCTGTTTTAGTTGTTTTCACTGTGTGGTTATGAACTGCTTTGAGATTTAAGTGAAAGGCATGTCATAAATTAATAAAATAAAAAAACAATGCTTTCATGGCTTGAAAAACATGAGCACCACACTGCAATGCCAAAAAGTGGTCTCAGCTCTTCTCCCTTCCTTACTCCCTTCCCATAGTTCTGCAGCCCGTTTATAATAAATTCAAGCATGATCATTACTCGTGTGCAATGCTTTTCGTCCTAAATAAATAAATAAATGTTTTGGGGTTCTCTCATTTTCCTACTCATATTGAAATACTGCCCCTCAATGAGGCCAAACTTAGATTCACAAAATGTTTAGGGGTATATGTACCCCTGCGTCGTCCCACAGAAAAAAAAGCACTGCTCGTATGTATGGTCACTTTTACAGAGGGAGAATGGAAAATTGCAGCCGCGCATACACATAAAAGAGAGTGGATAGTTGCATCATGTTATGCAGCACAGGCCGGGGGGGCTTCAGGGGGCACTTTACAGAGAGACGATCCTTGGGTATCCTTTTATTTGCTGTGGTACTGCAGCCCAAGGCCTCTGCAGAGGTTTATACAGAAAGGAGAGAGGGATATAACAACAAAAAATACTGAGTTGGGTAGTTTTGTCACTCTGCCCCAGGGGAAGTTCACCAAAACAAAGTACCTGGAAGGGAAGGCAACACTTACACCTCAGCTTCGTCTCGTAGGATAATGGCTGCCTTAGTTATTCCCGATGACTGGGGAAGACCCATCAGATCTGAGCTCTGTTTATTTCCCACAAGCCTCCTTCAATCCACATTCTTGCCTGTAAGAAGATGCAGGATTTTATTATTGAAATGGAAGGCCCTACCTTCCTTCCCCAGCCTGTTAGACAAGCCACCATCAGCTGCTCTGCATTGCTTGTTAATTGCAGTACACACCATACATTTAAAGCAAACCCCTAGGATTCTTTGGGGACGGGAAATGTGATTTAAATATGTGGTGTGTATGCAGCTGTAGCCACCCTGGAAGTAGCTCATTTTGTTTGCGAGTGAGGGTGGTGTCTTAAAGGGAACTTTCACCCTACATTCTCTTTTTTTTGGGGGGGGGGGTAAGCAGAGCTGCCTGCTGGCCAGCTTCATGCCATGTCTTCTTCCCCAGCTCCAAAACCCCTGCAAATCGTCCTAGCATCTACCACAAACATTAATATTTCAGGTAATGCTAAATAAAAAAAAGGGCATTACACTTCATCTGCATTTTCACTTAATGCTAATACAGGCACTTGTCAGTAGATGTAAAAGTAACAGGAGACAAGGGTTTATTTTTATACCTCACACAACAGCAACTGGTGACTTTCCTTAGATCACTGTATGTGCGCAGGCAGTTGCATTCCCCCCACCCTGAACCGTTGAAATGTTTTAGACAGATTTTTCCCTCCCACCCCTACTCTGTTCCTCATTCAAAATAAAAATAATTTTAGACCATCTCTGACATTCTAATTTCAACAACCGAAAAAGAAGATAGAAATTGCTTTTGCCTTTGATACAGCAGTTGAGTATATAAAAAAAAATTAAAACCAAATCGTGATAGAACTATCTTCTCCTCAAGGTTGACTAAGGGCAATTTATTTTTGGCCTTGTTCACATTGTCATTTTTTCTGGTTTCCTCTGGACCATCCAGAAACCATATGGGGGAAATGTACCCTAAATCTGTGGGTTTTCTTCAAGTTTATTACACTGATTATTACAGTGATAATAAGGTATCCCTGATAATGTGCACTGCTCTTCCCAAAGCTCATTTACACCACACCACCACCACCACCCTAATTGAGGCAGAGAAATTAATAGTAATAATTTTCCAAGGTTCCTCTTGCAAAACATGGGAGCAGAACACAAGCTGGAATGTGGGCAGAGGAGGGTGACCAATATGGCAAAGGGTCTGGAAACCAAGCCGTATGAGGAATGGTTGAAGAAACTGGGTATGTTTAGCCTGGTAAAGAGGGTAGTGAGAAAACATATGATGGCCATCTTCAAATATCTAAAAGGCTATCACACGGAGGATGGAGCAAGCTTGTTTTCTCCAGCTCCAGAGGCTAGGACCTGAGCCAATAAAGTCAAGTTACAAGAAAGCCAACTAAACATCAGGAAGAACTTTCTGACAGTAAGAGCTGTCTCCTATGAGAGGTGCTGGATTCTCCTTCCTTGGAGGCTTTGAAGCAGAGGTTGAATGGTCATCTGCTATGAATGCGCTGGCTGAGATTCCTGCATTGCCTGAGACTGGAATTGATGACCCGCAGGGTCCCTTCGACCCCACCATTCTATGATTCTATGAACAATACTTTAAATAAAAATTGGAATAAGTTGGATCTAAAGGTTCCCTTCCAAATGCAGAAGTCACATTTTGCTCATTGGAGAACTGTTTCCTTGTGCAATTTGTGATACAACTGTGTGATGCCATCTTGCACAAATTCTTCCACTTGTACAGAAAGGTTGAGGCAAGTTGATGCACAATAATTGATATGCAACTTGCCTATTACAGAACTGTATGTAAACTCTCAATCAATCAATCAATCTTTAATGACCAGCACCAAAGAAGCAAAATGGGAAACACACAAAAGTCATTATCCAGATGTCTGTAATAGCATAAAAGCGAATAAAATAAATTATATGAACTGTGTGGACTCTTGCACAGGCTCTTGTTGAAGAACACGATTGGCCTCCAGTGACTTTTTTTAAAAAAATCTAGCCCACAGTGTTAGAAATATAAGTTCATTCTGCAACTGTCATTTTGAAATAAAAAAGGCATGGACTTGGGAACCAACTGAAGAGTCTTTGCTTGCCTTAGAGAAGGCTTATAGGGTACACATTTGTAGTAATTGCATGGTATCTAAGAGTGCCATATTCTTGACTGCTTTATGGACCTCTTTTGTGATGTTGAATTCATTGCCCCACTGAGGTTCCACCCATGAAGTTACTCCTGATTTATGCTGGCATAAATGTCATAATTTAGTTTACGAGTTGAGAGTTGTGTATTTTTCAGAATCTAACTGAAGCTCCCCTTCCAGGGCAATTTATTACAGGTTGCTAGTTCTGCACTGAAAGGAAACCTGTGAGAATGGGGCAATGCCAAGAGAAAATTGGCCCAACATAAACTCAAATCCCAGAAGACTGGCAAAGAGTGAATGTGCAAGAGCAATTTAAGCTCAGCAGTGGCAGTGCTCAAACTGCTATGACATGCTAGTCCGAACAGTTGAATTTTGATCATCCAATATGACACTTAACATCTGGGTAGAATTGGTGCACCAATCAGAAGAGCAGTCTACCACTTGAGACAGGTTAGTGCAATCAGCTTAGGAAGCTCCCTTGTATTAAGTGAGACCATTGGTTCATTTAAGTCAATATTGTCTACATCAACAGACGTCAACTCTCCAGGATTTAAGAACATAGGCCAGTGGTCTATCTAGTTCAGCATCCTTTTCTCACAGTGGTCAACATGATGTTGATGATATACCCCCCCTTTTTCCCTGATTGAGCTCAAGATTGCTTACAGAGAAAAACAAGAATTGCTAAAATAAAAAAACAACAATTAAAAATAAATAAAACATTAATAGAATTAAAACTATATAAATATATGTTTAAAGCATACAAATAATTACAATAAAAACAGCACAGCACCAGCCAGTTCATTAAAAGAAATCAGTTCCCAAAAGCTTGTTCGAACAAGGTCTTCAAGAGCCAGTGTGGTGTAGTGGTTAAGAGTGGTAGACTCCTAATCTGGGGAACCAGGTTCACGTCTCCACTCCTCCACATGCAGCTGCTGGGTGACCTTGGGCTAGTCACACTTCTCTGAAGTCTCTCAGCCCCACTCACCTCACAGAGTGTTTGTTGTGGGGGAGGAAGGGAAAGGAGAATTTTAGCCGCTTTGAGACTCCTTCGGGTAGTGATGAAGCGGGATATCAAATCCAAACTCTTCTTCTTCTTCTTCTTCTTCTTCTTCTTCTTCTTCTTCTTCTTCTTCTTCTTCACCTGCCAGCAGAAGGACAAGAAGGAGGAAGCCAGTCTAGCTTCTCCAGGGAGCAAGTTCCAGAGTTCAGGAGCAGGGAGTCTGGGATGCCTGTGGGACACCCACAAGAAGGTCCCAAGCACAACAGCACTCTCCTGTGGTTTCCAGCAACTGGTATTCAGAAGCATTACTGCCTCTAGCAGAGTCTTTCCCATTCCTTCCTGGAGATGTTTGGGATTAAACCTGGGTACTTTTGAATGTAAACACATGTGCTCTACCACCAAACTGTAGCCCTTCCCCAAGAAGGACATAATTTCATTACAAATATAGCTGAACTATGTTATTTGCTCAACAGCAGCCTGCGGCCTAGTTTGGTGTAGGATCTGGGGTTGGGTAACTAGCTTGCAGTTACTCCCTTCTGGAATCCTGACTTTGATCCAGCAAAAACACCAGCCTTTATTCTTACAAGTGTCTCAGCCCCACTATTTTGCTTCCCATTTCCTCTGCCTTTGTTCCTTCTCCTAGCCTCATTCTGTCGCTGTCAGATCTGCACTTCTACAATATTTAATTAGCCTTAAATATAGCAGAGGTCCTAGTGATCTTATCTTAGCTGGGGTACTGTGAATAATCTGATACTAATACCACCACTTTTCATGAAAAGTACTTGGGATAATAACTGCAGTGAAAGTATTCGCTTCTTCACTCTTCACTTATTCTTTCACCTTCAAATGGTGAAGTTGCTCTTCACTGCTTCTCCTGGATCTGTGAGAGATGCATATACAGTAGATGCCAGATTAGGTTAAAACGTGTTTGGAAACATCACAAAACACTACAATGGTGACAGCCCTGTTCTATTGCCTGATTACTTACACTATTAAAACCAAAGCTTACATCTTCCTTAGCAGATCTGGAATCAATTTAAATCTGAACGTGTTGGCTTCATTGGATTGCTAAATGGGCTACCCAGAACATCCCAACCATGATGACTTTTTTGGGGGGTGGGGTGCCTTGCTCTGCCCCTCCTCAATCTGTCCTTGTAGTTGCAAGAAGCTCTAGACTATGTCATATAAGATCCACTGTTGGATCCACTACGTCTCCTTTCCATTCATAGCCAACCAAAGCAACATTACGGAGGTGATGTGTTTCCAGCTGCTCCACCCACTGCTTTTGGAAGCCTTACAAGAAACTGCTTCAGGAGATTGTGAACAACATCATGAGAGAGGGGGGTTTCCAGGACCCAGGTGAAGCTGTCAAGCTCCCTTAATATTTTGGCTACCGCCAGGAGTTGTTAATGTAATCTTGTTATATTTATAGCACTGAGATGTTGTGGGGCTTTTACATGTTGTTATATTTGATATTGTTTTATTGTTTTATTATGTTACTATGAAACCGATCACGCAATGGTTTAAGATGCCTACCTGTTTTCTTTGTTGTAAGCTACTTTCAGCATTATTCTTTGGGGGGAAATGCAGCATACAAATAAAATGATGATGATGAAGACGAAGAAGCCCACAGCGCCTTTACCATTTTACCCCATTCCCAGTAAAGGCAGTGTGCCTCTGAACCTAGATATGTACTTTATTTCTCATGGATAAAAGCTGTTGATAATCCTATTCTCCTCCATGAATTTGTCTAACTCCCCCCTCTGAAGTCATCCAAGCCATAAAAAACATAAGAAAAACCCTGCTGAATCAAACCAGTGGCCCATCTAGTCCAGAATCCTGGTCTTACAGTGGCCATTCAAATGCACCAATGGGAAGTCTGAAAACCAGTGGGCATCATCACACCTTAAGGCACCAAATTCCCTAAATTGATTCCATGTTTCACAAATAAATACTTTGTCCTGAACTCACTGCCAGCCAACCTGTAGTAGTTTGTTTCACTCCAGATAAGTCACAAGCTGCAGCAAAGGTTTGTTCTTTGCTTACCACTTGTGGTTTGTCCACAGGAGGCAAGCCACGAGCCCTTGTTTGAGCACAGTGCAAAGACAAACCATGGGTTAGATCTGCTAGCATGGTAGCAAGCAGAAATGGCAGAACAAAGCAGCCACATTTTTTTCTGTTAGCTTCTGCATGCTTACACATGCACACTTAGCCACGGTTTGGTTTTAGAGGTATGTGTGAACGGGCCCTATGTGAATATTAGTTATGTTTGTTTACCATCAGAAGCTGAGAAATTTGTTGTTGTTGTTGTTCAGTTGTTCAGTCGTGTCCGACTCTTCGTGACCCCATGGACCAGAGCACGCCAGGCACACCTATCATTCACTGCCTCCCGCAGTTTGGCCAAACTCATGTTAGTAGCTTCGAGAATACTGTCCAACCATCTCATCCTCTGTCGTCCCTTTCTCCTTGTGCCCTCCATCTTTCCCAATATCAGGGTCTTTTCCAGGGAGTCTTCTCTTCTCATGAGGTGGCCAAAATACTGGAGCCTCAACTTCAGGATCTGTCTTTCCAGTGAGCACTCAGGACTGATTTCTTTAAGGATGTATAAGTTTGATCTTTTTGCAATCCATGGGACTCTCAAGAGTCTCCTCCAGCACCATAATTCAAAAGCATCAATTCTTCAGTCTTCTTTATGGTCCAGCTCTCACTTCCATACATCACTACTGGGAAAACCATAGCTTTAACTATACGGACCTTTGTCGGCAAGGTGATGTCTCTGCTTTTTAAGATGCTGTCTAGGTTTGTCATTGCTTTCCTCCCAAGAAGCAGGCGTCTTCTAATTTCGTGACTGCTGTCACCATCTGCAGTGATCATGGAGCCCAAGAAAGTAAAATCTCTCACTGCCTCCATTTCTTCCCCTTCTATTTGCCAGGAGGTGATGGGACCAGTGGCCATGATCTTAGTTTTTTTTATGTTGAGCTTCAGACCATATTTTGCACCCTCATTAAAAGGTTCTTTAATTCCTCCTCACTTTCTTCCATCAAGGTTGTGTCATCAGCATATCTGAGGTTGTTGATATTTCTTCCAGCAATCTTAATTCCGGTTTGGGATTCCTCCAGTCCAGCCTTTCGCATGATGAATTCTGCATACAAATTAAATAAGCAGGGAGACAATATACAGCCTTGTCGTACTCCTTTCCCAATTTTGAACCAATCAGTTGTTCCATATCCAGTTCTAACTGTAGCTTCTTGTCCCACATAGAGATTTCTCAGGAGACAAATGAGGTGATCCGGCACTCCCATTTCTTTAAGAACTTGCCATAGTTTGCTGTGGTCGACACAGTAAAATGCTTTTGCGTAGTCAATGAAGCAGAAGTAGATGTTTTTCTGGAACTCTCTAGCTTTCTCCATAATCCAGCACATGTTCACAATTTGGTCTCTGGTTCCTCTGCCCCTTCGAAATCCAGCTTGCAATTCTGGAGAAATTACAAACAGCTTATTTGAGTAAAGAACTGCCATTGGTCGTCCATCCAGGTTAAAGACAAATTTAGATCATTTTAGCATTAGAAGGGCAACACTTATCTTTAAAAATCCACCCAGAGGCATGGAGAATTTTCATCAGACAGAGCTGGATGATTGGAAGTCAGTGTACTACCACCTTTGGGCAGGGGGGGGGGTGGCCCTGCTGCCAATGATTTTAAACAACAGGTGCTTTCCTCTCCTAAAGGCAAGATGCCATTCTTTAATTTGAGGTTATCCTGTCACAATTTTTCTAACTCCCCCCCCCCAGTCCTTTTAGATTGCAAGCCTGAGGGCAGATATTGTCTTAACATTGACATTTGTAAGCCACTCCAGGGGTTCTTCTTTGGCTGAAGAGCAGGATAAAAATGCTTTAGATGAATAAAGTTATTTTGAGGGAGAGAAATCAGTGTTCCAGGTGCAGTGGTGCACCCATTGGCCCTATCCTGGCTACTGTGGATAGGGGTGGATTTTAACAGCTGGCTGTCCCCATACCTCCAGGCTGCCTGGGCATGGCCACTTACCCTCTTCAGGAATGGGTGGCAGTTACGGCCCCTCATGGGTCTGCTGGACATATAGGCCAGCTGGCTGTTAAAATCCATCCCAGCTGGCCACAGGGCAGGGCAGGGTTGCCCTCTGAAGTCCCAGTTTTTGAACCAGTCAGTCAGGAGTCCCCTGGCAGACTGAACCTTGCTGGCGGACCCTGAGCCGGAAGTTTCCGCTCAGGTCCGCCAGCAACACATAAAAGCCAATAGGGCAAATCCTTTACAAGCAAAGGCCCTAGTTTCACTCCTTGCCCTCTCCAGGTAGGGCTGGGAACCCCACTCCCCTTGAGACTGTATACACACTAACAGTTTAAGATGCAGTGGGGCCATTCTTTTTTCTCAGTTCGGTTTGAAACTGGTTTGGGGGGGGGGACACATCCATACAAAGCATTTCCTAAGATATGACAGGATGGTTGTGTTCACAGGGTGTTCACAGCCTGAAACCCTGGGGAGCTGCTTTCAGATAGTGGAACTGAATACAGTGGAAACAACTCCAGTGGTCTGACTCAGTATAAGGTGTTCTCCCTGTGATTGCAATTCACATAACACGCAATGCTTTCTGACAGAGTCAGTTCACACAGTCAGCTGAGCCTGTCTCATCATGCTAAATAAGAATAGGTTGTACACACATGTGTGAACCTGGATTACATATGTGTGTTGGGGAGAGGGAAAGGAAACACAAATATATTAGAGAAAGAATCAGGAAAAGGCCAGATTCTTCTCCCTTACACCTATGCAACTGCTGAACACAGGCAGTTTTTGTAAATCCATGATACTATTCTTTTGGGATTTGGGTGGGGGTCAGCTGGTCACGACTCAGAATAACCTTTCATGAGTTCTTCCATCCTGCCTTTAAAGTTGATTTCCTCCCTACCCACTTATGCTAACATTCAGAGGCAATCAGCAAAATAATAATTTCACATTTTCAGGCCATTACATTATGTGTTGCTTTTGTCAATGGTAACTTTTTAAAAAGGTAAAATTTCTTTGCATATTGACTGCCAGCCCTGCACAGATGTAATGGCATCAGCCACTGCACCACATGATGAAATAAAAATTAAATTGTAGTTGGGGGCTTTTAAATCAACTCAATTAAAATAAAGAGATTCTTGGCTTGATATAGGGAAATATTTGTATTTCCAATTCTATTTGTTAATACATTGACATATGTGCTATTTTTTAAATGTAGCACTAAGTGCACTTTCTGTCAATGCCATAGATTTTTTAATAGACTGAGAAAATGCATTTCATTTCTTCTTATTTTCCTTCAATACATCATTTGGTTCTGCTTTTTGCCTGCATGAAATTCATTTTCTAATGGAAATATTTGTTTTGTAAATCAAATATGTATTATGCACAAAATGCAAAGCACAAATTAAATTATGTTAATGAAATGAAAGAGATATGAAATGCATATTTCATGGACAAAACATAACCTCAGCAAACAACCATTTCTTGATAAAATCTTTAAACACAATCTCATTCTGTGACAGACATATTGTTAAAGCAGATAGCACCTCATTTAAATGGTTTCCTTTAATATTAGTGCTTAGTATATAATTGTAAATAACTTTTGGGATGAAAAACCAATAATGAAATACTGTCTTTAATAGTTTGCTATTGATGTCAGCATAAAATTTGTAGTAGTTGAATATTGGAAATTGGGAGTGGAACACAATATAGTCAAAAGCTGTAAATGATTGCATATTTAAATAGAGCTGACTAAGGAAAAGATGTTATAGATATTAGTAATAGGCAGAAAATTATGCTGACCTAACATTATTTGACAAAACCCACTGTTTTAAATTATATATTGGTTACACTTAATGAATAATAGATTTTGTAGGTGTTGTTTTTTTGATCATAATGCTGATGATACCATATGCAGGATATTCCTCAGTCATCTATCTGACAATAAAACAGGTGGACATCACAAAGGGGACCAGAATTTAATATATGCATGCCTCTGTATAAATCAGTGATGGAGCCACACCTTTGTGTGCTGCTGTATATGGCTCTAGACACCCATGTTGGGGGGGGGGGGATGACAGCAGAACGACTAAAAAGAAGGGAGGGAATCAACAAAGATTATAAGAGAGTGGGAAGAGATTACTCCAGTGCAAGAAATGGCTACAAAGGGAGGACTCTTCAATAGAGGAGGGGAGGGAAATGATGACAAGTATAAAAATGATTAGGATTTAAGATTGGTATGGGGAGGGGGGGAGAATAACTCCCCACCCTTGAAAGTGGATGCATTAGCCTTCAGCAGCAAAGCGATAAGAAATGTAGTTGTACCTTACAATTATGGACCATTTCGGATAACTTGGAATAGATTTATGTCATGCATGTGTTATCAACTAAATGCCTGGCATGTGGGCCGTTGAATAGTGACTTAGAGGTGTGGGTTGACTGGAAGAGTTAGTTTCTGCTCAGTGCAGGCTCCCAGACCTCATCATATTTCAAGGATGCTTGAGCTATGATTCCTGCATTGCAGAGGATTGGACTAGAGTACCTTCCAACTGTACCACTCTATGGTCTCAGTTGGTAGTGGACCTACATTGGAGGTTTTTAAACAGCATTGCAGGAATTTGAACTAGATGGCCCTTGGGGTCCCTTCCAATTCTACAATTCTATGATTCTATGATCAAGAATAAAGCTTCATTTGCAATTAGCTCAACCTACAGAACGTTCATACATCCACAGCAGAAGACAATATTCAGCCAGCTCAAAGCACATTGCTTCTTGCAGAAATAGCAAAGCAGCTTGCTTGTCATCACATGGCCAAAACAATTTTCAGGTCAGAGTGAGGTGAGGAACTTTGTTCACATGCCTCATTGCAGGTTTAACATGCATTTGACCAAGCAGTAATGTAATGATCCTATGATTCAACGGCCATTGCACTGCACTGAACAAGTATGACACACACTGAACTCTGTGAGCAAGTTGTAGTCATGTTTGGTCACATGAATTGGCTCTACCTGGTTCAAAGGAAGCACCTTCTTCAAGCCCAATGGGAACAATGGTTAAAAACCTGGAATGACATTACGGCTAGAGTGACCATGCTGGAATTAGAACTTAAATGCATTTTTAAAAGGCTACAACAATCATTGCCACCTGTTAGTAGGAAATAGTAGGAAATAGCAATGATACTTCGTTTTCAAAAAATTAGACAACTTCATGGAATAGCAATTAACTAAGGGGGTCAGTGCATTCTCCTCTTTCCAAGAATGCACTTAGACCCAATATACTGAGAGAAGGTGGGAGTGATCAAATTGACAATAGCTTTTCTGTGCTGTTCTGTAAGTTTTCCCCACATGTCCACACCAGCCCACTAGTTTAATAACACAGGCTATTAGGGATGCAGGGCAGGACGGGGAGGTAGCATTGGATTAAGTTCTCATTGAAAGGAAAATTCATACTTTCTGAAAGAATATAAGAACCAAAACACACCCATCCTTCAAAATTTGCACTTATTCAAATTTTGCAGCACAGTTTTCTACCACATGATTTTACAAAAATGCTTATAGTAGGGGAAAATGTGCATACAAATGAACATGTTCATGAAAAGAACATAAAAAAATACATTGTATTAGGTACAATTGCTGACAGAATGTATACATGAGTCAAAGCTGCACACAAAAAATGTGTTTATTAGGAGGGATTTGCACTAAAATGCAGGTGAATTTTTATGAGGATATTAAAAAAAACTTGCAAAATGCTGTAGAAATGTGGAGAACTGTGCTTCAGAATAAAAAGAAAAATGGAAAGAACCGAAATTGACAGATATATAAAATATATTGGGATTTGTTTGTGACATGGCCAGCTGGCTCTATGTTAAGTTTACCAATAAAAATTGTGTTACTTAAGTAGCCTACTCACTGTGGTCCTGGGGTTCAGGTCTTGTTGACGGCACAACTCCATCCTGCAAAATGATTAGGAATGATACAGTTGAACTCAAAGAAATAGGCAGCAACAAACTGCTCAAGTCTGAATAAACAAAATAAATAACACTGAAAAGCACCTTTATTGTTTTAGTGCTGTAATAGTTTAGGGAATTATTTTAATTCACCTTAGTCATTGATTTCGGGGTAGGGGGTTAAACACTTTGAGGTGCATACATACCCACCCTTTTGTGTTTGTAAGGTGTTTTTAACTGTTTTAATATTGTGTTTCAATGTTGCAACCCTCCCAACTGGGACCTTAGGGTGAAGGGGGGGGCAACAACATTTTACTACTGTTGTACATCATTTTGATGCCCCTGGTGGAAAGTGTTTCTAACTTTTTTTCAATAACAAATACTGTTGTTTACAAAGTAAACATCCCACAAATCCTGAGGCAAAGTGCCTCCTCAAGGAAGAAGCCAAGCTAAGGACACAGGCCTATGTCGATGGCCAGTTTTTTTAAGCCCTCACAGTAAACTCCTAGGCCTTTACTAGGCCTTTGTAAACTGCTTTGAGGGTTTCTACAATCAATATATAAACTTTATGATATATAAACTTTATGAAATAAAGATAAAATAAATACTAGGCCTCAGAACAACAGCATTTCCATCAACAAAGACGGTGGAAAATTGCTCTCAGTACTTCTTTCCCCATGAATTTTGTGTGTGTGAGTGAGAGAGGGGGGCAAAAGAACACAACACTAACAAAAGCCATTCAAATGGAAGTTTATGCCTCCCTGCTGTAAACAGCACTCTTAAGCCCCAACCTGACTAAAACTGTCCTGAGGCCTGTTCCGATGAAGAATGACTCAAGCATTTTCTTTTAAAAATAAAATAAAAAACCATTTGGGCCTATCCAGGGGCATTCTTTGACAGAACACTTACAAAGGAGCTTGGCCTCAAGCCCAGGGGCCAAATGCGGCCCTCCGGGTCTCTCTATCCGGACCTTGGAGCTTTTCCCAGGTCACCACACCACTCCTCACCAGTCCTTCTTCACACCCCAAATATGTTTGTTTGGCTGGCGCATCCTTGAACTCTGATAATGCTGCTGGCTTCTCTGGATGCAGGAGAGAGAGGGGTGTGAAAGAGTATGTGGAAACTATGTTAACAAATCAAAGTTTGAATGTGAAATTTTGAATAATAGCTGTAAAATATTATCTAAAATGTATAAAATACTGTTGGAATGGCATTTGAAAGATGAAGAGGCTAAGTGGGTGATGATACACTGGGCTAAAGATTTTGGTTATAATACAGTACTGTATACAGTTGGAGGATTGGGAGAAGTTATGGAAAGAAAGTATAAAATTTACTGCATGTACTGCTTTGAAAGAGAATATTATGAAAATGATGTATAGATGGTATATCACACCAGTAATACTAGCCAAAATGTATGAAATAAGTAATAAATGTTGGAAATGTAAAGAGAAAGAGAGAATGTTTTATCATATGTGGTGGGAATGTAAGAAGGTGAAAGGCTTCTGGGAAATGTTGTTGTTTAAATACCACAAACTGAGGCCTTCACCTCCCTCCAAGTGATGGTGCTCCCTCAGGACTTGTGCAAGTCTCTGGATAATTCTGCTGTGTTTGGATACCACTCAGTAGCCACGCCAGGCTAATTGGAGACTGGGGGAGAGATAACCCACCATTTGCTACCACAACAAAAGATTTCTAAGTTGAGGTTTTTTTTTTTAAAATTATTCTTCCTTTTGCCCTCGTGGCAGCTCTTCGAGATAAGCCAGGGAGTTGTAGCGTCTTCCTGCCAACCTTGTCCACTGCGGTCTCCATTCTCTCATCACAGACAGTGTTTTTCTGCCCACATTTCCCTCCACTCACATTAAGAATTTCCCCTCTCTGCAAGAACTCCCCCCTCCCCCTTCAGACTTACCGGTATATTAAGGCTATCGGAACAAGCACTGGGTGCTAAAAATGCTAAATATGTACATGAAAGTTGCAGCCCAACAGCAACTAATGGGCTACAGGTTCCTTGCTCTGGAGCTAGAGAGAACTTGGAAAATGATTATTCTTCATTTTCTCTGGCTGTGTGGTATAAGGGTGCCTGTCCCTGCAGGGGCACCTTCTTTTCAATGGCACAGTGCTGAGGAATTCTGGAATTCTGGAAAGCCTTCCACCCCAGGGATTTGCAATTGGGTCCAGGGAAAGAAGAAAAACCACCTGAATTGGACTAAAAAAGAAAAACCCTGCTGCGCAAAAGTCTACCTCGGTACACCTGTTCACCCTTATACCACGAACATAGATTTATTTATTTATTTAAAAAATATATAGACCATTATTTCATTTAAAAATATTGAAGCAGTTCACAAAAAATACATAAAAGCATACAGTAAAAACCATATTAAAAAGTTAAAAACAGATGCCAATTAATCATTGTGGAAAGATGCATTATTGATTGCCTGCCTAAGGTCTGATGGAATAGGAAGGTTTTCAGCAGGCATCTAAAAGTTGGCACAGAAGGTACCTGCTGAATTTCTAGTGGCAGAGTGTTCCACAGGACTAGGCCGATGACACTAAAAGCTGTGTGTGTGTAATAAGCCTTGCCAACTCTGGGAATGGCCAACTATGCTCCTGCAGATGTTCTCGGTGATTGAGGTGGGATAAATTGTCGTCAAGAAGCTGTGAACAATTCCACCTATAGATAATAGAGAAAAGTCACACACACACACACACACACACACACACACTCATAACACAAGAACTTATGGAAATCCAGGAAAGAGGAATGTTGGGAAGATTCAGGACAGATAAAAGAAAGTCCTTCTTCACACAGTGCATTGTTACAGGAGGCAGTGATGGCCATCAATGTGGATGGTTTTAAAGCAGAATTCAAAAAGGCTAAGGCTATCAATGGCTTCTAGCCATACAATGATTATGTGCTAACTCCAATACTAGACGCAATATACCTCAGTATACCTGTTGCTGGAAACCACAGGAAAGGATGGGTTCCCACAGGCATCTGGTTGGCCACTGGGAGAACAGGAGGCTGGCCTAGATAGGCCATGGCCTGATCCATCAGGCCCTTCCAATGGATGCCAATATTTCTTTGTGATCAGTTGTCACTTGGGCTCTCTCACCAGCTCCACGCTGTCTCTTGCAATCTACCTCTCTTTCTCATCTCAAAAATAAGGCATAAACTCTTGAATTAATTCCATCTGACTTTAAGGGCAATGAAGAGCTTATTAAAATCACCAAAGGGACATCTGTCTCTTTTCCTTGCTCCTATTTATATCTGCAGCGCCATGGAAGAGAAAGAACATAACGTGCAAGTAAAAAAAAAGGGGGGGGGAGATACCCACAGGACTAACATTACACCGAAACAAGATCATTGTTATGATCTGGAAGATGCCTGCAATCTAGCAGGTGATAAATAGATGGAAGTATTTGTTTAAACTTTCCTTTATACTTGAAAACAGGCAGACACACACAAAATACACAATTTTTAAACTGAATTTATCTCATTCATTAGACAAGGCATTTACATATTTTATTAAATACTAGAGGAGACAGTGGAGATTCTAATGATACATTATTACAACTGTTTAGTTCCCCCACTCCCATACACACTTCGTTTTCAGGAAACAAAAAATTCTATCAACTTGTCCTACAGTTAGCTGGGATTCTCCCCTTTCTCTGATTTTAGTCAGCGTCAAGGAAAGGTTTCGGAATGTATCGAAACAGAAGACAAATGCATAGTGCAGGCAAACTCGGCACTCTAGACGTTTTGGGACTACAACTCCCATCATCCCTAGCTAACAGGACCAGTGGTTTGCCTATGCCTGCATTAATGCAATCTAGTCAACAGTTGTTGACTACCATTGTAACCAGACTATTGCTTCCCTTCCACCTCTATAAGAACATTAGAAGAATCTGATGGATCAGGCCAACCAAGTCCAGCATCCTGTTCTCACAGTGGCCAACCAGATGCCTGGGAAACCTGCAAGCAGGATTTGAGCACAACAGCCCTCTCCCCTCCTATGGTTTCTAGCACACTGAGGCCGAGGGAAGGAGCCACTGGGCTTACTCTGAGGTAAGAGTCTGCACTGGGGCTCTGAGGACTTTCCATTATTCTGCATGGTATGGGTTAACCCCATTCAGGCCTTCCTGCTCATTGCAGGAGGTACATGTCTGGAGCAAGTGAGACAATCCTAACCCTAACCTCACTCACAGATGCCTCACAAACCATACCTATGTTCACACACACCCCTCTGTAAATAAACCATATATCACAAGAAAAAATCCCACAACCCTCCAGGGGCCTCACTCCCAGGAAAGCTTTTGGAGAATTGACACAAACTGAGTGTAATACTATTAGTAACCACAGGAACAGCAACACTAGTACAGTGGTACCTTGGGTAACAGACACTTCAGGTTACAGATGCTTCAGGTTACAGACTCCGCTAACCCAGAAGTAGTACCTTGGGTTAAGAACTTTGCTTCAGGATGAGAACAGAAACCGCGTGGTGGCAGCAGGAGGCCCCATTAGCTAAAGTGGTACCTCAGGTTAAGAACAGTTTCAGGTTAAGAACGGACCTCCAGAATGAATTAAGTTCTTAACCCGAGGTACTACTGTAATAGCAATAAATGAATGAGTAAAGTGCACACTCCCATAGAACATGCAGTAACATGCAAAACATTTTTGACTAACATATCTGTTTAGATGGGTTAATGGCTGGTGGTTTGATTTGCAACGAATTTTAAAATGTAGTATCCATATCAACAAAATGGATTGTTTATCTGCAGTGCCATTTTATGTTTTGAAACGAATTAGCATTTAGACAGTTTTTGAAATAGCACTTGTCTGTTATTATTGACCATATCAAACCTGTTTCCTAAATTCGCCAGGTGACGAGTAGGGATTGGAAAAGACACTGTTTTCCATTGTGCCCTGCAGCACCGTTTCCATTCCACTACATTTCATCTTCTGCCCAAAACTACATGATTCACCCAGCTGTCCGCTGTGGCAAAACTATGTAACTTACACAATAAAGTTACATTGTCTTTATGTTATTTTTCCCCATTCATTTCGGTACAAAAAAATAATAATGCAAATAGGGTGAAATCATTTGCAAACCAAAAGCAGTGAATTGCATTTGTTGGGTTGACTTCTGTTCTGGGAACAGCACAAATAAATGAACACTGGTGTTTTTCACTCCCCTTTCTGCTCCAGCACCTCTAGCAAAGAGGTCCACAAACCTACATGTGACAGGGCCGTCTTTAGCATATGCGGCGCCAGGGTGCAAGAAACTGCCCAGCGCCCCCATTTTTTTGGGAGGAAGAGGCAGCTCAGAGTTGTTGAGCCTTGGGGGGGGGCATGCAATTCTCTCCCATGCCGCTGTGGGTGGAGGGAGGAAAGCAATCCCCACAGAGGCTTGGGAGGGAAGCTGTGCGCCCTCCAGCCATATGGGTGGCGGATGCACAACTCTCCCCCATGCTTCTCGGCAGCCCGCCAATCCCAGGCACGCAGGAGGGCGGAGCCAGCTGGCTACCTCAGCAGAAAAGCCTGTGGTGCTCCGATGGGCTCTGCTCCGCTCGGCAGCGGCTGTTGGCTGGCCTGGCTCTACAATCCCCAAACTCCAAATCTTGGCCCTGGACTCTCAGCCTGATGCCCCTGAGAGCCCGGCGCCCGGGTGCCCCACACCCCTAGCACCTATGGGTAAGCCGGGCCTTCATGTGCACACCCTTTGCACTTGATGAGAGAAGGATGTGTATTTTAGCTCCCTATGTCAGAGCAGAGCAGAAGGTGAGAATTCACCATAGCAGAGTAGTCAGATATCAAAGGTGCACGTGGTATGTACATCCTGTAGTGATTCAAACATGGAAGTGGGGTGCTTATATGCTCCAGGATGGTGAAATTTATATGCATGTGCAAAGCTTGTATACTAGACAGGAGGATTCTGGTCTGGAACTCTGTTCCATTACATGCTAAAGTGAGACATAGTGGTTAGAGTGGCAGACCAAGGTTGTGGAGGCTGAGACCCAAACCACCACTCAGCTTTGAAACCTACCATACATTTACAGCTCATTTCCCTCCTGAAAGAATCCTGGGAACTGTAGTTCACCCCTCACAGAGCTACCATTCCCAGCACCCTCAACAAACTACTACAGCTTCTACGATTTTGTGGGGAGTATGCTTTAAATGTGCTTTAAATGCATAATGTGTACACAGACTTGGTAACAGTGGGCCAGTTAACTTCTCTCAGTCTAACCAGCCTCGCAGAAAGGTTGCTGCAAAGATCAAACAGGTGGGGCAGGGGTGGAAGTATGCTTGCCACCTTGAGGCATTTGGAATAGAAATGATAAATAAATGTAATAAATAAATATGCATGTGGAGAGAAGCTTTAAGTCAACTGTAGAATGTGGTGGGGAGCTTAAGCTTAAATTTCCCCTCCCACATATACTTAATAAGAAATATATTTTTATCAGTGTCATCCATTTCCTCCAAAATTAATCTGCCCCCTTTTTTCATTATCAAAATTTTGATTTGGTATCATTCCACCCCACCCAGTATCCAAGACATTCTGGAGATCCCGTTTACATCCCATGGTATTAATATTAGGTGTTTGTAAAAGGGAGGATATGAGCTTCTCCCTTATATCTGTCAAAATTAATAACTTCTCTATCACAGATAACTCCAGGTCAATATTAGATTCACAGATGTGGGTGGAAATAAAACGTATGGAAATATAATCTCTGATTTGTCAGTATCCCTAAAGTGTTTACGTTATTGAATTCTGGGCCGCAACGATTCAAAAAAGGTCAAAATATGCTGGGAGACAGAAAGAGAGAAACAGATTTGCCACAAAAACTTGTCTTCTCCCCAAATCTAATGCCATGTAAAAATTTGACAAAGCTCATTGGCAAGAAACATTCGGGGTGGGGGGTGCTTCTCTATTGGTGTTTATTGTAGGATCAGTGCCTCTTATGTATACCAGTGTATACCAGGAGGAGACCACATAACCACCTAGAGCTTTTTGAAGGAAAGGCAGGATATAAATTACTTGAATTAACACATAAGTAAATTCTGCCACTGACTCGCTAGCATCCACATGAAACTGTTGCCATTAAAAGCCTATTCTGCATTTCCCCTCCCATTTCCCCCAGATTTACTCTTTCTGGAATAAATCTGATTGGAAAACAATTGTTGCTAACAACTAGAGATGTAAGAAAACCCAGTTTTCTGTTCTGCTCTGTATCTGTCAATAGTAGCCCTGTTTCCATTCTGCTGCAGTTCAACTTCCACCCAAAACTACATTATTCATCTCAACTGTCCTCTGTTGCAAAAGTACATAGCTTACGTTATCTAATTAATTATATAGATAACAAAAAATACGTGGTCATTCTGATGTTCCACCCCATTCATTTTGATGTAAAGGAAATGCAAACCAAAAGGGGAGGGTAAACATAATCAGTTTTGTATTGCTTGCAGATGAAAAGCAACAACAGAGAATTTTGATCGTATTCACTGGATTGATTTGCAGACATGGGATGAATAAGCGAACATTAGCAATCAACACTCCAATTTTCATCAGAACTCTCCAACAACCCTACCAACAACCCAACTGCAATATTTCAGGAACTCATTTACAATATTAAGGCCCTATCTGGAAACACCCCCAAGTCAACAACTAGGGCTGAATGCAGTCAGGTGCCTCTCTAGATTTCTGCTAGGTGAGGTTCAGTATAGCTCAGGATATGAGTTCTTTGACAGTGATGGATATTAACCATTGAACGATGATTGAGATCAGTTACTGGTCAACTATTAGGTGATGAAAGGCTGCAAATCAGGATTTCAACCTGCTAGGGTTGTTTGGATTTTTAGAGAAGAACAGCCAGAGTTGGAAAAACACCCAGGCTGTTGAGTTGTTGTCCCTCCCACACTGCACCACACTCTCAAAGAACACACTGCACCAAAGAACTCACATTCTTTATTGAGGTTAAATCACAGGTAAACAAATACAGCATTAATTTACCCTGCATTATGTGCTTTTCGCTTTCTTTGATTTTAGATGCCAGTGGGCTGCTACTTTGGGAGCTATCGTTCAACCAGGAGCCAGTATTCCAGGGGTAGTCTACGTGGTGCCTTCCAAATGCTATGGACTATAATTCACATAATTCTTGATCACTGGCCATACTTGATGAAGGCTGGCGGGAGCTGCAGTCCAAAACACTTTAAGGGCACCACACTGGCTGTCTTGGCTGCACAGGATTTGGCTCCGATTACTGGCATCTCCAGATAGGGCTGGGCACAGATCCATGCCTGAGACCCTGGAGAGATGCTGCCACTCAGTGTGGACAACACTGAGCAAGATGGACTAATGATCTGATTCATCAGGAGGCATCTTCTTACATTCTTAATGTGTCACAGAATCCCAAAGCCTCAAAAATATTTTTTCCCCAGTGTCATATTAGCATAGGGCCTATTCCCACACCATCCCCTTTCCCCCTTGTTTTCATAATTCAATTTTCCTATTGACTAGTTCTGTCCAGTAAGACCAGGTTTTTGGATTAAGCACTCTTAACTGCTGCGGAGAAAGCTTTTGTTGAGGCAGAAGGGTGGGGGGTGGAGAGAAGGGAACCAATCACTTTTATTTTCTCGCAGAACCCCTCAAACTCTGGATGACCCAGAGTAAAATCCCCTTTAACAAGGCTTAGTTCCTCAGTGAACCAGTTAAAACGTTGCAAAAATAAACAAGGGCCATTGTTTGCCCTTTCTAAGACTTTGGAATTCTTCTTTCTTTCTTTCCCTGAATAGGAAAGAAGTAAGTGCTTTGCACTACCTGGGCAGAAAACAGCAGCAAAGGAATGAAAGAAGGGCTGCTATTTGAAAAGAAAGTAGGAAATTGGAACTCTGCGTGGGTTTGTATTTGCAAGCTCAACCTGGTCAGAAGTGGGGGGGGGGAGGGCAGCCTGGAAACTCCCGTCAACAAAAACCTGAAACAAATTTCAGGAGGTTTTCTCCGGCTTTAGCCAGGATAGTTAGAATACTAGGCAATCACAGTACAATAAGAGAGCCCAGAATATCTTGTCACGACGTGCAATCTTGCAACTGACCTGCCTTTCCCCAGCTGTGGGAACTGAGGAGCTCAGCCAACGGCAGGCAAGGCCTGTTTGGGTTTTGGGCAGCTCAACCAGCCAATGAGAGCCTTCAAGCCAGGATGCTCACCACCAAAAGGGCAGCAGAGGACATGAATTACCGGTAGTACAAACTTCGCATGTGCTACTTTATACGTGCAGATAGAAAAATTAGAAACAACTACTATTAAGAAAACTACAATGCCTCTCAGCCTAGCAGAGGAGACTGTGTCCTGGAGTTCTGCGTGTCTGCTTAGTTTCCTCCAGTGGTGGATATTGGGATCTCAGATTTCAGTAGTATCCTGTGAGACGCTAACATTCGGTGCCCCCTCTCACCTCTCATGCTGCGTTATACAGCATAGTGCCCCCTTCCCTGCAGCGTGGCGCCCATTGCAATCGAACAGGTTATGCTACCCTAAAACCACCTCCATCCAGGTGGTCACAGTTGATGGGCAACTTCAAGGCCCCTCCAACTCTCCCACTCCTGGGACAGTCACTAACTCTCAGCCTAGCCCACCTTGTGGGTCTTTTTGCTGGGAATAAGAAAAGGTGAGACACCACTACCTTGAGCTCCTTGAAGAATGGGTAGCATTTAAAAAAATTACAATAAATGAATGATACTTCTTCCCTTGGCATAACACTTGAACTATTGGCTCATGAAAATATTTCTGTGTAGAGGGCAGTCAGACCAGTGCATGTATAAAACAGTTTGCTGCCTGCAGTAGAGCTGGAATGTCCCCATCTCTATGTCTCTCCGCCCCCCACAACCACATTCTGAAGGCAAACACTTCAGAAAGTTTGTTGTGCCATCCAGGTGTCCCAACCCTTTCATGATGGGCCACTGCACCCTTGTATGGTAGGGCCGGCCTGGAGTCACACCCGACCTGCACTTCCACAGCCTCTCTGTTTCACCATGGAGAGAATGGCTGCTTCTTAATTGCTCTTAAATCAGCTGTGTTATTTTTAGGTTCTGGCTTGCTTGCTTTTGAAAATGTGAGTTTGGCTGCCAGATAAATATCTCCACATCTTGGATATTCCAACATATGTATCTTGGACCATTCCCATTTTGGAACGTTCAGATCCAACAAGTGTTAAACCCTCAGTGTTCTGTTTGTTTGTATTTTATTTTGCACATAAATATGTCTCTGCAAATTATATCTTGGCAAAGCAATGCTTCTTTTAGTCAAAAACTGGAGATGTGATACTTGCTGTCCCTGGCACCAGGAGAGGTTTGAAAAGTAGACCCCAGTCCATTAACATCCTAGAGATCAACCCCTGTTTTTTGGGTGTGTGTGTGTGCTAGAAATTACCCCATTCAATTGCATAATTCTTCTTTCAAGGTGCAACATGTTGTCGCATGCCACCCCAGGGTTCACTTTTCCTTTAGGAATGAGGCACAGCAGAGACTGTGATGTCTTTATGATGTATGGTTTATTTACACACGCATATATATATTCAACCCAATCACAGCATCAGCACCCCAAAAGGGTCTTGTTTCTCCCATAACCACAGCCTTGGATTCAAACAGAAATCAAACAATGCTCTCAAACGTTGTTCTCCCACTGCCTCCAGCTTGCAGCTTTCCTTCTACATCACATCACATCACTGCTAAAGCTCTACTCCAAATCATGGCTTTATCTGTTGACGGAGGGCCCCCCACTCATTTGCCATCTCACACAGAACCCCCTTTCCTTTGTTCTCTTAATAGCCCATCACCCAGGCAATCACCTCAACACAGGAAGCTAGCCTGGCTCATATTTTAACACTTGCTGGGTCCAGGAGTTAGAAGGCTCTTGCACACAGCCTACTTGCCCCCAGACTCATGACATTACCCACCCCCTGCAAAGAATAAGACATCTGTCCCTAGGTGTACAAACAAACAGCCTAATACAGCTTCCCTGTAGAAAACTAACAGACAAGTTAACAAAGGCATTAGAACGCACATCATCAAAAACAGATAATGAAACACAATTACACTTTTAACCCACAGTTTTCTATTTTCAAGCAAGCTTCCAGTCCATCAAGATCTCTTCGTGCCTTCTTCTTTCTCTGCGGTACACACTCCTAGTCACAGTTCCACATCCCAGAGCAGTTTACGCAGTCTCCCACATTTGGCAGCCCAAATGTGTTTCCAATATTTTTAAGTCCAGGTTCAAGCCTCAGCGCTAGAGCAGCATTACCCAAAAGCCTCACTCAGTCTTTCCCTTGTGCTACTGCAGTGTACACAGTTTTCTGAGCAATTTCTAAAAACCGTTAAAAAGTTCTCACCACCACCACAAACATGCACAAAGCGCAACTCAACAGCAAGTGAATGCCAAAACTTGCAGGAACAATCCCTGCAGCAAATAAGTAAACTGTCTGAAAAAGCACAAGCCCCACACCATGCAATTGCCTCCGTGGCTCCTTCTCTTGGGATTTCACAAAGTTCTCAGGCCAAAGAGATCAACAGCTACTTCGGGGTTCAAATGACAGGTTCAGTCCTTTTGATGCCCTTCAATTTCTCTTTGGCCTCCCCTCTGGTTGTGGATCAGAGACTCCAAACTCACACTCCCATCGGAGAAATATTGGAGGGCGTGGAGTTATCTGACCCCTGAGCCAAGGAGATAAGTAATCAACCTTTAGAAGACATCTGAAGACAACCCTGTATAGGGAAGTTTTTTGTTTAATGTTTTATTATGTTTTTATATATGTTGGAAGCAGCCCAGAGTGGCGGGAGCAACCCAGCCAGATGGGCGGGGTATAAATAATAAGGCTTTTTGTTATTATGATGATGGAACAGGATGTCCCTATTTCATGGGCCCAAACAGAGGGAGGCAACCTTCCTAGTAGCTCTTGCCCCCCCCCCCAAACCCACAGGACCCTGGATGACTCTGGCTGCTTGGGCTTGCTGAAAAGTACAGTGGTACCTTGGGTTAAAAACTTAATTCGTTCTGGGGGTCCATTCTTAACCTGAAACTGTTCTTAACCTGAGGTACCACTTTAGCTAATGGGGTCTCCTGCTGCCGCCGTGCTGCTGCTACATGATTTCTGTTCTCATCCTGAAGCAAAGTTCTTAACCCGAGTTACTACTTCCAGTTTAGCGGAGTCTGTAATCTGAAGTGTCTGTAACCTGAAGCGTCTGTAACCCAAGGTACCACTGTATAGGGACTGGTCTCCAACCTGCTAAGCCATCTTGGGGCCCCCAAGGGGCAAAATTATAGGGGAGGGGAGGGTGGTTCTCTCACCCAATTCAGCCGGAGCCAGCACAGACATAGGCCTTGAGCTTCCCCTGCGTGTTCTCCTCACCGAGGAAAACTCGTAACAGTATAGAGAGATATAAAAATGCCTCTTTACATTGAAAAGCTGCGGATGACCCACCTCACTGTGATTCAATCTGAAGTGCTGTTTGTCATCTCCTAAGTATTCCTTTCATGAAAAGGGACTGATGTTTCTCCTTTGAGCTGCTCTCAGCTTTAATAAGGGACGGATCTCTCAAAAATCCATGATATAATTTTAATGGTTAGCCATACCTGACTCATAAAAGAGAAACACAAAAGAATGCCATGCAACCCATCCCCACTTGAGCATTGTACCTCACACATATGTATTTCAAAAGCTTAGGGGAAGAAGCTGAGCTATGTACATAAACACACAACAGAGTATTCTTCTCCATTCATGGAAACGGCACAATTAACTGGATGTCGTGAAAAAATAGTGATGCATCTCTCCTGCCCTTCCCCTCCTCAGCACATAAAGCAACGACCCAATGCATTATTTCCTTACACCTTAGAGATCAACCCAGCTTCTCCCCATTTCCCCACATCAGGTAATTATATTATAGGAGGGGAACAGAAGGAATAGCCGAGGGTCATTGACCTGAGTTTTACATATAAATAATCACCAAACTGGGAAGAAGCCTCAGAAAAGTATTTATACTGGTGTGTGTGTGTGTGTGTGTGTGTGTGTGTGTGTGTGACGATGGGTGAACCTGTCAGATTTGGTTTCTCCCAGCCTCTCATGTTTCTAATGGTTATTTCAGTTTTCCACATTTCCAGATTGGTTTGTGATTACATTATTATTGTTGCTGTTGTTATTAAAAGTCATCGTGAAAATTCGCCAGCATTTTAGTGCTAAGTTCCCGTACTGTGACTTTGTTTATATTGCATGGGCTTTTGACACAAGTGTTTTTTTTTAATATTGTTGTTTAAAACACACCCACAGAAGCGGTTTCCCCTGCGTAATGAGCCTGTGAATAGTGTCTCTCTTTCTCCCGGACAATCTTTCATAGCAAATGCAAAGCAGATTTCTCAAACCAAATGGATTTCTGCTGAAATGTAATGTATTCTATACCGGCTGAATTCTTGAGCACTCATGGCACATTTGAAGATTGACTCCATCCACCTTCCCCAACCTGGTGCCCCTCAGATGCTTTAAGGCAACTACAACTCCCATCAGCTCCAGTTAGCACAACTGTGTTCATCACTGGGTGTGGGAGAGCCATCTAGAGAAAGCTGGTGAGGAGAAAAGGAACTCTGTAGACAAGAATTGAATAAGCAAATTGCCCTTGTTTTTTGTTTTTTAATGCATTGTTCAGAAGCAGCTGGGTAAACAACATGCATTGAAGACTCTTAATTCTATCAGGCATGGTGGGGTGATGGGGGAGAGAGGGGGGAAGAAGAGAGACACACAGACAAGACAAGCTTCAAGCGTATATCTCACAAGTCAGAAGGTTTTCTCTGCCTTCTTATGTGTGGGCATGCTGAGGAAACAGAACACTTGTGTTTCTGATTTTCACATCGTCAATGCAGATTCACCCTAGTTAATGTCTCCTCTTCTCTCCTAAATGCACCGTTGGCCAAACACCAAGCTGGCTTTCTCCCATCCATTGCCAATAAAATTTCAACAAGGTCTGTTCTTGCTATACTTTCACATGGCAGGAAGATATCTTGCTCCAGGAGATATAGGACCTTAACTAGATGTATGGGGAACACATGGCTGCCAGTGACACCCCCTCTCCCCTGAAGTGTCTCTTCTCCCCCTGCCATTTGGGTGTCTCCCTGATAACACCTATTCAAACAAATACACTGTGCAATATCATCCAATGTTTCCCCACACTCCACTCTAATTGGCTGGCTGCAGAAGGCAGAGACAAGACAGGGAGATGGTGCCAAGTCATGCATTTGTTGGACTGGGCTTTCTCAGGGCCCAGTTGGGACTTGGGAACTCTATGCAAAGTGCCAGGGTTGGTTTGGAATCAGGGTCTCTAGTAGCTGGGCTTCAGCACATTGCCCCCTGGTTTCCAGAACACAAGGCACACTGCCCTTTGGAGGGAAGGGTTCCTTCTAAGTTGCAGGTCCAGCCTGAGAAAAGTTGGTTCACCTCCCAGCTTTAATGCGGTCGTCTCTGTCCTACAACCCAATCCAGACATACCATGTCCTATGAAAACATTTGCAGCCATGGTCCCTATGAGTTGCAGAAGATAACTGCCATGCCATCTTCATGTAGTGTCCAGGACAGGTGAAAGAAAGGACTTCTTCACACAGTGCAGACTCAAACTACAAAACTTGTCCCCACAGAAGGCAGTGACCGCCACCAACCTAGACGGCTTTAAAAGAGAATTAGACACATTCATGGAGGAGAGGGATCTTGAACAAGTAGCTCATCTGATAGAGCACAAGACTCTTAATCTTAGGGTCGTGAGTTCGAGACCCACATTGGGCAAAAGGGTCCTGCATTGCAGGTGGTTGGAGTAGATGACCCTTGGGGTACAATCCAACTCTATGATTCTATGGTAGCTATTAGCCATGATGGCTGTGCTCTACCATCAAGGTCAGAGGCAGTAATGCTTCTGAATATCAGTCGCAGGAAACCACAGAAGGAGAGAGTGCTCTGATGCTTGGGTCGTGCTTGAGGGTTTCCCAAAAGAGGCATCTAGTTGGTCACTATGAGAACATGATGCTGGACTAGGTGGGTCATTTGCCTGACCCAGCAGGCTGCTGCATCCTTAGGTTCTTAGTCTCTGAGCCCAGCTTCTCTCTGACCACACTTCCTGCCTCTGACCCTTTCATCTTGTCTGCCTGCATCCCGTGCCTGGCCTCTGGCCTCTCCATTGACTGTGTCTGTACCCTTTTGATATCCATCTGCTTGGGAGTAATGGGGATTGAACCTGCGACCTCAAAGCATACACTCTGCCAACTGTTCCCCAAATAGCTCCTGCGTGTACAATTATATGTGCAACCAGGAAAGCAGAGCCCCTGATAGTGCGGAGAGAGCCCCTCTCTTCTTACACTTGTATGTTCAGGAGTTCTTCAGGCTTTATAATGAATGCATGGAGGTCAGGCAAGTGTGAACCTGCTGTCACCCTCACCATCTACATGCTCATATAATTTCTGAAAAGTGTACACACCCATTGGCAGCAAGCTGACACTGCAAAAGTCCAAAGTCCCTGGGTACACAGAACCACTCGCATGGTCCTTTGGATCCTGGCCTTCATTTGGCCTTCATTTGGCCATAATGTGGTAAGATAAGATGTTCTATCATCTATTTGCAAATGAATCCATAGCACAGAGTCCCTTTCCTTCCATAAGATTCGTATAATCAGCCCTCTGTACATTAAAATACTGTAACTGCATTCGCACCAATAAAATTCACATGCAAGTAACACTGTTTTGTCTCCGAGCTTCTATACCATATCATCCTGCACATAACCTTAAAATTGAAATGCCATGTCATATTTTCTGCCTCCAGTAGCAAGTGTTATCTTACCTTACATTCTATTATATCATTGTATTTTCTCCATCCTGCTTGATAAGCTGTCAATATTGTTTTGGCAGGAGAAATTTCCATCTTCTGCATCAGATGATCCCCGTGACCTTTAAGCGAGTTGCCAGTGAGATAATTTACTTGCATTATTGTGACAAAATAATATCTTTTTCTACCAGGTCATGTGACTTGCGATCATTACACGATTCCCAAGGAACGATTAAAAATTTGCACTTTACATCCCCCCCCCCCACCTTGGAGGGTGTGTGAGAGAATTAACACATTCCTTATCCATGCACTTCTGTTTAGAGAAAGAAGAATTAAAAATGTGACTCTTTGCTTACAGAATTATTAAATGCAGTAGATCATATTGTGGTCTGTTTCCCTTTTAAATGCAAAAAACAAATGAACACAAACAAAACAAAACAAAAAAAACACCACACAGAACCCAGAAGTTTAATTTATTTATTTGTATTTTCACTGCTCAGCCTTTTGCAGCTAATGTTTTAATACAATTTTTTGAGCGTCTTGTATTAGCAGAAGGATGTAATCACAAATATCAAGCATTCTGGCATCCTTTTGGCTCTCTGCGCATAACAAAAAATGTCAAACAGATTTTAATGAAAGACTGTGGGCTCGTGGGCTATTCACAGTCTGACATAGAATTCTAATTTTCAGATGTCTTAGCCTTACTGTTTTTAATGCACAAACAATGGCAACTTCAGATATTTTATTATACAGGGAAGGCACCAGTTCTAACAGCACATAATACTTATATGCACTCTTGAGCCAAACTCTGTTTTAACATCATGCCCAAATTCTGAGTAGATTAGCTTAAGAGATGACTGGGGAAAGTTTGTGTCCAGCTCCAAATTAGTAGTAGCACTATTTCTCTTACCTAGAAAGCTTGGGCTCTTCATCAATTGGCTAATTAAAAACAATGGGTTGGTGTCCAAAGGTGTCCTTCGCCCTGGGGAATCTTCAGCTGTTTTGCATCTTGCACTAGAGTGCTGCATGATAAAAGTGACATTAAATCCAAATATGTTCTGCATGCAGAAAAATGCAAAAGTTTGCATGCCCTTTTGAACAAGTGGCAGCACGAACTGTAGAATATGTGTATCAGTGCACTGCATCATCTTGCAGCATGTACAAGCATCTGCAGAAGAAGTCTAGCCACAGAACCCGAGAGAAACAGGACAGGGTTCAGCCTATCAAATAAGAACATACCAGGTCAGACTATCCATCCATCCATCCATCTAGCCAAGTATTGTCTTTCTTGACTGGTAGCCAATCTTCAAGGTCTCAGATAGAGGTCTTTTATTATAGGTGTTTCACCAGCTGCCCGATCTTTTTAACAAGAAATGCTGGAAACTGGGGTCCTCCTGCCTACAAAGCTGATCAAAGGATGAACTGGTACACACATACACGCACACACACACACACACACAACTTTCATATATATAGCTTTCATATTCAGATCCCCAAAGTCTGTAGAACATGGAAGTCTTGCAGCAGTGCCATCTATCACTTAGATATATCAAAATCCAAAGGGCTATTCTGAGCATGATCCGGAGCTTCAGCATAGTAGTATTTTTAATTTTTTAATTTTTTTTTAAACATCTCCTGTAAGCAGCAATCCCACCCACCCACACGTCATATCGCAAACTGATTTTCAAAGTCCTCTACATCTCCAGTCTGGCGTAGTTAGGCATGTCTAAGCCTTAGGTGCTCCTAACTCTGCAACCAGCTCAAGCTGAAAGTTTCTAATGTGATTTGTCATGTGGGGTGGAGATGAGCTTCTTCTTTTTTTCTTTTTTTTTTGAGAAAGGTCAGCCCAAACTCCCCTAAATGTGTGGAAGCGCCTGCACACTGAGTCCTGAACACTGGATGCTCTGTGGACAAACATTGTACAAACTTATCTTAGAATTGTCAACTTGGAAGGGACCCAAAGGCTCGTCTAGTCCAACCCACTGCAATGCAGAAATCACAGGTATCCCTTTGGTATCCCTTTCAGCCTTACAAGCCACGATTGCTATGCTCTGCCTCCACAGTGGGTGGCAGCAATGCATCTGGATACCAGTTGCTAGAGAGTGCTCTTGGGCTCAGGTCCTGCTCCTGTGATTCCCATGGGCATCTGTTTGGCCTCTGTGAGAATAGGATGCTGGACTAGATGGGCCACTGACCTGAGCCAGCAGGGGCTCTTCTATGTCTTCTTCTGTTCTTAACATGATTGGTTCTCTTAGGTGGGCTAAAGTTGTTCATCAACACTGGTCAGAATCAGGACTTCTGAGCATTCAAGTAGCTGGAATCAAGGCTTTTCCTTTTCATGTATAATTGTATTCTGAGGCAGTTCAACCGTCTGCAGTCTTTGGCAAAACATATGCCTACAGCTCCACAAATAGCCCCAAAGAGCACAGATCAATGTGATGCCCTATTGACAAAACTTCCGCTATAATGCATATATCTGGTGCATTTTTATTGTGTTCATGTATGTTGATTCATAGTAGATTTGTCAATAAAAAAAATTTGCACAAAGTCTTTAAGCTATAAATGTCACAAAAAATTATTACTACAATAACATTTTTTATGTGGACAGGGGTCTTCCGAGGTAGGATGTGGAACTATAAAGAAGCAAAAATATTCTGCTGATCTGTATTGTGCTACCTAGTGAATACGCTAGTCACTGATTTATGTTAAAAACATCTAATAATGTACAACATATTTAAATGCAATAGAATTATGGGTAAGAATACCTGCAATATCATGCACTCCCTTTGAATCTGCATCCATCAAGCCCGCTTTATGCAGTCCGAATCTGAGGTGAAATACTAAAAGACAATTTTCAATATGATAACATAAAGCAAATACCGTATTTCACAATCACAAAATGAAGGTAGCGAGTTAAAACAAGAAGAAAACCATTGATAGATATCGCTGCTGAAAAGTCACATTTCATGGAGAAATTACACTTTTGACATTTTGACTTTCCAAGAGGCCATGATGACCATCAACATGCATGGCTTCAAAGAGGGTTGGGCCAATTCATGGAAGACAACAATGGCTACATTCTACCTCCACTGTCAGAGGCATCATGGCTTTGAACACCAGTTGCTGAGAATCACAGGTGGGTAGATTAAAGTTGTGATCAGGTCCTGCTTGCAGGTTTCCCACAGGCATCTGGTGGCCCACTGCGAAAACAGGATGCTGGACTAGATGGGCCATTGACCAAGTCCTTCAGGCTCTTCTTATCTTCTGATGTTCAGGTTTCGAGAAGTAACTGAAGAATCCCAAGTGTGGGATTCAAAACCATTCATCTATTCAATCCCAATGGTTTTTGAATATGAAATACCAGGTGTCTGGGGAAAGTGTTCCTCCACTGCTAAGGTGGGGCAGCCAATGTGGTGCTTTCCAGATGTTGCTGGACTACAACTCCCATGGTCCCTGACCATTTGGCCATGCTGTTTGGGGCTGATGGGAGTTGAAATGCACCAACATATGGAGAGCATCATGTTAGCTATCCCTGTAATATAACGTCAACTGGTTTCTGGTACCCAGAACACCCATGGCATCCAATCAGATTTGCCATTCCCATGGAATGGCTTATACACAAACATCTGTTCCTTTCCAATCTCCTCCTCCCCATTCTTCTATGAGACATTAGAGAGTGCCAAAACTCAACACCAGAAGACCAATGTGATATAAGCTAGGGCTGCAGACTTCAAAAGCAACAGCAAGATTTCAGGAAATTTTATTATTATTGTGTGTGTGTGTGTGTGTGTGTGTGTGTGTGTGTGTGTGTGTGTGAATGATAATGCATGAAGATATACGTGGGCATTTTGAAAATAAAAATAAAAATAACAATGTGAGTTGCTAATATCATTCTTCAGGCCTCAGTTCCCTGTCCACAGTCTCTAGAACTCAACTCTCTTAAGTGGTGCAATCAGGTCATTTTAGACTCTGGGTTATAATGGTCTGAAAATTATCCCCCCTCCCCTCTTTAAACTGGCAGTGTGCATTACTTCACTTGCTGCATTACTGTAATGCTCTCTATGTGGGGCTGCCCTTGGAAGTTGCAGGTGGTGCCAAATGCAGCAGCTTGGTTGATGATGGAGGCAGGTGACTAACAGCGTGCTACACCTCTGCTAAAAACCTCTGCACTGGCTGCCCGTAGCTTACCAGGCTGGGTTCAATACTTGTGTCGATATATGAAGCCCTGAACAATTTTGAACTAGTAGAATGCCTTACAGACTGCCCGAGCCCTTATATTTTAGCTTGACCACTGAACTCATCCAAATGAGCACTCTTAGTTGCCCCCTGCATGCGGCAGAGATCTGGGTGACCTCAACCAGAAGTCAGACATTTGGTGTTGTTGGTCCCATGCTGTGGGGACTAACAACAGATATTAGGCTGGCATATCTTCACTTTTTACTTCTGGGCGTTTGCAGGTGTGTAAGTTTTATTTTTGGTTAGACAGTTCTGTTAAAGGTATCTGTATTTTTAAATACATAAATAAATGGTGTTTTACATTTTATCATTGCACACTGCTCTGCTATTTTTTCATGATGCGGCATAGACATTGACTGCCTGATTTTTTTTTTTGAAAAAGGTGGTAGCTCCAACTTACCTGCCTTGCCTGTTTCCTTTCTTGCTAACAAGCTCAGGGGGTGGGGGTCCTGGCTTTCGGCGTCCTCCTCCTTAGTTTCAGCATTACCAAATAGAACTCAGCAGAGAGGAGGATGTGGGGAAATCTAGAATTACTTGGTAATTTACTCCACTTACTCCCCGAAAAACTTACCAGTCCCAATGTGTTGCAGGCACCACTGATAACATCTGCACATTTGTGTGTTAACCGAATACCCAAAACAGCAGTGGCAGGAGCAGCCACTGGGCTCTAAGGGGGGGAGGGCTCTAAAGCGCATCTATTCCACCCCCCCCCCCTTTTGCTACCACCACTTCTCAGGGAGAACAGACCCAGGAGTCAGGGGAGTTTTTGTGCCACTGACAGTGCCTAGGATTTCAAAAACAGAGAGCTTAACAAAGAAAATGGGGATGGGGATAGTTACACATATACGTATACGTATATATGTATACATATACGTATACACACTTCCCAGCACCTGCAGGTAAGATTGGAAAAGACACCCTTTTCAAAATCCTGGAGAGCCAATGCCAATCCGTATGGATCATACTGAACGAGATAGACCAGTTGGCAGACTCAGTTGTTGGCATCAGTCTGTCTTGAGAGACAATGGAGTGTGCCTCTTGGGGGTGAAGTCAAACTGCTGAAGAATCACAACGCCTGGTGTGGCTGCAGACTCAGTATAAGGCAGCTTTCTGGGGGTTTTTTGTTTTTTGTTTACCCTGGACCACTTTGAAAACCATTCTGGTTGGAAAGAGGTGCACAAACCCTGTGAAACTAAAAATAATAATGGACTAGGTGAACTCAGGAAAAAACTCTGGTGTTGGGTAAGATTGAGGGCACAAGGAGAAGGGGATGACAGAGGACGAGATGGTTGGACAGTGTTATAGAAGCGACCAACATGAATTTGACGAAACTCCGGGAGGCAGTGGAAGACATGAGTGCCTGGCGTGCTCTGGTACATGGGGGCACAAAGAGGCGGACACGACTAATCGACTAAACAACAAAAGGTGAACCCTTCCAGTTAGTTATCAGTATGGAAGACTAGCTGAAGTCAAGCCTGGTGGCGGTGTTTCAGTGGCGGAAATATGGCAAAGACTTCTCGGCATAGCATCCCTTCAGCCCCCAGATTTCTGGCGGGGCAATACAACACTGAACGGAACACTGCTCTTGAGGCATGGGCCGTGTACTCATCAGTGGCATAAAACGCAGTTGGGTCATTTCCCCCCTCAATTCGGATCAAAGCTGGTTGTGTGGGGGAGGAAACATATCAAAGCACGGTACTTCCCAAGAAACGATAGGATAAATATGGGTTGTGGTGAATGTCGTGTGTGCACTTATTGCAGCACCAGATGCAGAGTAAACGTGAGTGTGTACACAGTCATGCTCTTGGGTATTATGTATACCTTTAGGATTTAGGTGTTGTTGTTGCTGCGGTGTCCCACTGACAAAACAGAGACAATAGAGGTTGTTCGCAATGCTAAAGATTTCCTTTAATCTATAAATGTGATAAGAGGGAGGGGTGTGTTTGTAAGTGGCTCTCGCCTGACTAGAGGAACTGTCTCAGTTTTCTATTGTTGCCATGATTTGTAGAGGACAGGAGGGGAAAATATGCATGCACGCACGCATGCACGCACACACACACTCTTATAAACACAACACAACACAGAAGGATTTCAGCACAACACTGCCAGCCGTCCTCGTTCCTCGCATCTTCCCCTCTCATGCAGTTTTGTTGCACCGATTTGAGCATGTTCTAATTTTGTCATTCAAGCCATCTGACTCTCCCAGCTCTATACAAACAAAACCTAATTTAGTCTGCGATGTTTTAAGTCATAACAATGACGGATGGCCAAGGTTCAGGTGTGCCAGAATATTTAAATACCTAGTCTACATTTTTTTTTCTTCCTTCCCCTCTCTCTGATATAAAGACGGGCAGCAGTTTGGGTGGTGGGATTTTTTTTATTTTTTTTATTTTTAGTACCCAGATTAATTATGATTTTGCATCTGGAAAAAAAGCTCATTCTATTCTACATTATTAATTGGTTATCTAATTAGGAATTCCAGGAGCTTCAGATGTTGATAGCTAAAACTATGCTGTTACCAGAAAAGGGGGGGGGGAGAAAGAAAAAAAGCTAGCTCCATTTTGTATCTTATGAAGGTCACAATAAAAAGTGATTGTTTGGCATAGCAGCCGTGAATTATGCCACACAGACAAGCTTTTAACCTATGTCCCTCCGCTCTGAGTGAGACACACATGGATGTGCTCCTTTTAAACAGTTCTCTATTGAAGAGGATTCAATCACCATAATGAATCTGAAGCCAAGCAGCAATCTTCTCCACTGAAAGAATTTCTAAAAGATTGTAGAATTTGTAAAACGAACAGCTCGCAGACTAAATGGCTGTGTGGGTGAATCAATTATTGTGGGGCTTCTGGTAGTCACAATATTTAGTACATATCAGAACACTGTTTCAGGTATAATAAGATATGCAGGGGATCGCTCTCTCCTCCTCTCGCGCCCCGCCATTCCTTCCTTCTTTAGCCCCCCCTCACCACCTCTCTCCCTTGCTGCAAAGTGGCATATGCACGCACAACACAATTGACTTAGTCAATCTTCAAGATCTAGTTAGAGCTAGTATTAAGTCATAGAAAAAATCTATTCCCGTCTGAAAGTGTGTGCAGAAGGATCCAAGCAGGCACACAACCGCACTGCAATTGTGTTAAAATGTGCATCGGATCATCTGGCAAGGTGTGTGAAGGGAAAGAAGCTCCCAGGCAAAAGACACAAGCACACAACACAACAGTTTTTCTCCCCCCAACGGGCCTGCTTCCACACAGCTTCCTTATTAATATAATAATTATTTTCCTCCGACAGCAGCATTTATAACCATCTAGTCTGTGTCCAACTGCCCATATTTCCATTAATCAAAGGACCTGAAGATGACTGCCATCATTTTCATTTATGATGACTTATAGGTTCATTGCAGTTCGCTTAAATGTTACGGTAAGCCAGACAGCTGTGGGCAACAGCAAGAGTATCAAATGGAGCTGGGTTAATTTTTTTGTATGTTTGAAAAATGAGATGAACCATCGGTGGCGCAACTTGGCTTTATGCAGCAAGCACGAAGATAGACTCGTCAAATGTTATGGTTTGGCCCGGGCGTTTTGATGGGCCTCCTCCTTCCCTTACAGGCACTCTCGGTTGTCAGAACCGACAGAGGGGGCCCTGCTCTTATTTCCAACACCCTCAGAGGTTCAGAGTGGTGGTGGTGGTGCCCCGGTGGAGACAATTCTTCATGAGATCCCCTCAGTTGTGGAATTCCCTTCCCACAGAGGTGTGCCTGGCAGCATCACCAGACAGCTTTGGGTGAGTGCTGAATATGCACCTCTTAACCCTGGCCTCAGACTTTGACACACACACACACACAGAGAGAGAGAGAGAGAGAGAGAGAGAGAGAGAGATCCCTTATCTTACATGCATTTGGCTTGTGCGGTTGAAACTGTGCAAATCAAGTTCCAAGCAATGTGGAGAGCTTAAAGCTCTTTTCACACCTGATCCACTTGGGTTTACCTGGCACAAAAAGAGCTTTTAAGCTCTCTGCCTTGCTTGGGGGAGCAAGACCCGCTTGGTGCACTGGCTCTGTGAGTGCTGGGGATGCTCTCTCTCCCCCCACCCCCACTAGCCATGGGGCTCCTTCAAGGGTTTGACTGTACACAATATTTATGTGTAGGCGGAACCCTTGGAACTGAACCCCCATGTAAGATGAGGGACTATGCATGTATTTTGGACCAGCACTGCTTGTTATTGTACTTTGTTTCAAACTATGCTTAATGCTGTATTTTATATTTCTGGGGTTTCCTGATGAAGGGTGGGTAATACTACTACAGCTAACAACAGCAACAATTACCAAGAGCTTCAAGACAGTGAAGTTCAGATTAATGTCACATCTGTGCAGGGATTCGCTACCCTCTAGTCATTGGACATAATTGTTATAGTGCGTATCCTACCTCACAAATAAAATTCATGCTATCAGGGGCCCAGGTCCAAGTGCTAGCAAACACCTACAGCCGGGGAAACCCTCCAGATATTGTTGGACTCCAACTCCCATAAGCCCCAGCCACCGTAGCCCTTGGTCCAAGGTGGTGGGAGCTGTAGTTCAGCGACATCTGGGGGACACCATGTTAACCTAGAACAGGGTTTCCCAAACTTGAGTCTCCAGCTGCTTTTGGACTACAACTCCCATCATCCATGACCACTGATCCTGTTAGCCAGGGATGATGGGAGTTTTAGTCCAAAAACATCCGGATGCCTGAGTTTGGGAAACACTGCTCTTGAGCATATAGGTACGAGTTGCCAGGTAGGAAGGTAGATGAGGATAGAGAGGTAAGCATGGCTTCCTCCTTCAGCAACAAGTTTCTCAGACTGTCAAGATGCTTCTCACTAAAATTCATACTCTCCTCCCCAAAATGCTGTTCTTTATTCTCAGGGCAAAAATAGCTGGGAGCACCATCTTTAGCTGGCCAACAATTAGTAGCCATTGTTAGTGGCCTGGCCAAGCCAAAGTGAAGGGGAGAATTTGAATAGCAAGACACTATGGGCCTCGAACACACTTATTTGTGCACATGTATGCTTTGAGTTTGCATCAAATTCCTCTGCTTACTGCCATGAACGTGGCAAGCCCCCAGAAAGTACTGAAAGCTGCTTTCCTTCAATCCAAGCAGGGCTAAAGGAAAGGCACCCGATTTCAAAATAAAGAAATAGCACCAGGAGGAAGTGCCAAATATAAATTTTCCAGCAGGCACAAGTGCCAGCAGAGATGGCAGAAAGGGTGTCCCTTTAATAAAAAAACTACTCTATATTAAAAGTGTTACACGCGTACTCTTTTCAGGTTTTAGACAATGTAATGTGATTTATTCAAAGAAATGCTGATGATTAGACATTAAATGGCACTAAATATTCCACTTCCTCTGCACTGCCTGATAAACTGGTTTCATTAACATTATAAGTAACACAAAAGTTTCCATTTCAGTCGGCCTGGGCTTTTTTTGTTTTTGTTTTTCAACACGATCTCAGCTGCAGATGCACAACGCTATGAAATTCATACTGGAGCACGCACATTAAGTCATCGTAGCCATGCTTTTAAACATATGGTTCTATATGTTGGTTTAATGAATAATTTCTATTTAGGGGCACAATTTATAGAAGGATTTGCTGCCTCTATACCTCTACACTCCCAAGCCCCGACTTCAGCCTGGAAAAAAAAGGCTTCACTGAATGTTTCCTACGTGCCATTTAATTCAGTTGAAATGAGTAAGGACGCTGGCTTTGCCATTGAACGACGAGGTGACTTGCCTCAGGGCAGCTGATTCTGGGGCCACATCTGCACCCTACATTTAAAACACTATTATACCACTTTCATGGCTCCCTGCACTAAAGAATATCGGAAATGGTAGTTTAAAGTTGCTAAGAGTTGTTAGCAGACCCCTATTCTCCTCACAGAGCTACAATTCCCAGAGTTTCTTAGGATTATGGACTGATGGATAAACCACTATTAATGCCTTTATCCTTGCTACTTTCATAGAGAAAGAAATGTTGTGAGTTGTAGCCTCTCTCCTCCTCTATAAATGAGAGCCAGTGTGGTGTAGTGGTTAAGAGCGGTAGACTCGTAATCTGGTGAACCGGGTTTGCGTCTCCGCTCCTCCACATGCAGCTGCTGGGTGACCTTGGGCTAGTCACACTTCTCTGAAGTCTCTCAGCCTCACTCACCTCACAGAGTGTTTGTTGTGGGGAAGGAAGGGAAAGGAGAATGTTAGCCGCTTTGAGACGCCTTCGGGTAGTGATAAAGCGGAATATCAAATCCAAACTCCTCCTCCTCCTCCTCCTCCTCCTCCTCCTCCTCCTCCTCCTCCTCCTCCTCCTCTTCTTCTTCTTCTTCCTGCAAGACAAACTGCAGCGGGGGGGGGGTCACTCTTTTCCACAACTGATAGGAATATAGGAACCCTGGCCCCATTTGTGTCTGGCCATCCTAAAGACAAAAGGCAAATAGGCACACACAGTAAACTAGCAACAACAGTGATGCCAAGACTGACAATAACACATGAAGTTGCAATGAACAGAGCCTTCTGGAGTCAGTTGGTCGTGGGCTGCAATATGGGGTGCTTTCACCCTGGAGCTATGACCAAGTGGGCAGCTGCCGGGAGGGAGACGATTAGAGATTGTGGTCCAAATTTTCTCCCACACGTTTAATAGGCAAAGTCTAGAACCTAGCGCAATCTCCTGTCCGCTGAATGTTCCTGATTTCTGATATTACCAAACCCCAGAAAATTACTTACAGGTATTTTTTTTTTTGAATTGTTGATGCCCATGTTTATAATGCTGCTTTTATTTATTTATTTTCCTACACACACACACACACACACACACACACACACACTTTATTATATAACGCCTGGACAAAGTGTTCTATGCACTTCTTATTCTGGTTTCTTTAACACTGGTCATTGACAATAATGATAAAGATTCGATTGGATTTGCAATACTGTACTGAATTCATGCTTTGTTTACAGGATTTTTTGTTTTCTCTTATTTGAATTTGTGGTTTGGATACACTCCCCCTGCCCAAAAAAAGACATGATAAACATGCTGTAATGTTTACTGTCATCTGCTCTGGGTCCATTTCACCACAATAAAAAGCAAAGTATAATTAAAGTAAACCCTGATTTTAAAAGCAGGCACCCTAAACATCACCAGTGTTCCAATGCTTGCTTCTGCTGCCAGGCCACTCTGGGCTGGGGAGAGCACCACAAATGGAGGTCATCTTACCATTTGGCCAGTATGTTTAGCATGGTTGCAAAGAAGTTAAAATGGCCATTTTATTTCAAACTTTGCAAAAACCAGCAGCATGTCTAGAAACAAAAAATGTTAAAACTCTCCAGAGCTGGGCAGACTCTGAGGGGCGATATTCATTCCCTCTCCCCACCCCCTTTCAACTCAAAAGTAATTTCCATATTTCAGAGACTCTCCATTGTCTACACACTCACTCTTGAAACAAAGTTTTGGTATTAGCTTTTCCTTGTCCTGCTGAGAAATCTGGGACTGATGGAATAAGAGCCACAGAGACACAGAGCTCCCTAAGAACACCGAGGGTCGACTCCCATCTAATTAGCTGTCCTCTTGGGTGGGGGGGAAGGGGGCTGTTTCCTTTCCTATTCATTTTCTTCAGTGCGACTTTTAAAATATGTTCCCATTCAGATCTCTGACTTGTCAGAGCCAAATACAACAGGCTATTCAAAGATGTTTGTCTCCTGGGCCGAGGCGTCAAAGTTATCCTGGGCCAAGTCATCAAAATTCCATTGACATTATTCCTTCTTACCTTAAAAAAAGAGGAGAAAACAAAGAGATATTTCATTTCACCACAGAGTGTTCCACCATTAAATCATAAGTCTCTTTTGTTAAGGGCGGGGTTAAGATTTCCACCTTAATGGGCAGCTACCATATTTTTAAGTCAATGGGGATCTTGCCAATATTTCTCCTTCCGCACTAACAAAGAGCTGAAATATGGGTGAGGGAATATGGCAGATTCGCCCACAGATGCACCAACTGGTAACCCACAACTGAATGTGTAACGCCAACTCCATTGAAAAGCAGTGTTGTGCTTTGTGGCAATGTGAAAAGTACTGTCCGTGGCATTTGATCTGCAACACCTCATTCTCACATGCAAGGCATTGTTGGGTGCCGGAGTGATCAAGGAATGAATATGCACAATGCTTTTTTTCTGTGGGGGACGCAGGGGTACACATACCCCTAAACATTTTGTGAATCTTTGTACTTCTGTCCATTTACTGTATTTATTTCCCCCGATTTGAACTATAAAATGGTGATTTTCTTGAGTCAAAATGAGAGTACCCCTAAACATTTTTTTAAAGAAAAAAAAAGCACTGAATATGCATGTGTGAATCAGCTCTCTGTGTGATCTCTACTGTCAGCCCTCCTGGGTGCTCTTTCCCAGCTGTTTCTTTAATGTTTATCATATTTATGTCCCTCCTTTCCTCCAGGGAGCTCAAAGTGGTGTATATGGTTCTCTCTCTCATGTTATCTTCATGACAACCCAGTGATGTAGAGACAGTGACATCCCAAAGTGTCCCAGTGAGCATCATGGCTGAGTGGTGCTTTGAATCTTGGTCTCCCAGCTCCTAGACCATCACACTAACCACTACTCTATGCCTCTTCCTCATGAAAGTTTGTCGGCATTTTAGTATGAATTTCTCCTAGCACACACATCTTTGCGTGCAGTTTTTGACAAATGCATACACTTCCGCAAGCAGTTTTCCATAGCAGAATGCATCTTTACATGCTATTTCCCCTAATACTTGCATTTTAATGCACACTTTACCCTAGTATATTCATCGTTATACACAGTTCTGCAAAATTCTGAAAGTGCAGGAAGTCCACATCCTTGCTTTGGGAAGCGCAAATTGGGAAGGTTTGTCTTCAAAAGCAAACTGAAACGAATCTCCCCTTCCTTCCCTACACAGAATCAAAGAATAAATCAGAAGCGAAGGAGAAACTAGGTGATGGGGTCAAGGAGCAAAGAAGTCAAGACCCCAGAACAACTAATGGACACAGGCACACGCCAGAGCTCAGAAGGACTCAACTGGAACAGGAAACCCTGTCCAGGAAGATCCAGTAACCAGCCTGGGTGGGTGGAGTCAGTTAAGGAACTGATGGCACTTCACTGAGAAGCTGCAACCTGCGGTTCAGTGGCCCATGACAGGGAGCAGCTGTCCACATATCTCAGGCGCTCCTGAGCAGAGCTGCGTACACACCATACCTTTGAGACACATAACACCCCCCCCAACAAAGAATTCTGGGAACTGTAGTTGGGTGCCATGAATGTTAGCTCTGATGGTAAACTACAGCTCCCAGGATTCTTGGGAGAGGAAGCCATGTGCTTCAAATGGTGTCTGGGCAGCCACAATCTCACTGACCTTCATCTGGGCTGCCCCACTCGGGGAGTCACATCACTGGTCTTCCACACACAAAATTTCCCTGCACATAGAAAAGTAGCTGACAACGTAACCTAGCCTTCTCCTTAGCATGCTATCTTCTATATGCAGGGAGATATATGGGTTTTTGTTTTGTTTTTTAAAATAGCAAAGCATTCAGTTATGTGACCTCCCCCCCCCCCATACCCTTGCAATCTGCAGTGGCACAGCCCACTCCTAGGTTTGCCACCTCACTGAGCATCGCCTCTAATGGATTCTCTCAGCTGCACATGCACACCCACAGGTATTTCATCACCAGATACACATTTCTGTTTACATACAGCCTCGGCTTTCCCTTGATTGCGAGGCATCGTGGAGTGGCCAATAAGGTTGGCTGTTGACATTTCTGCATTAGCTGGCTTTTGTCAATCTTGGCAGGCTCAGAAATTCTATCTTAAGGGCTGCTCTTTATTAAATTTGCAAGATACAAAACTGTGACTGACAAATAGTCGCTTTTCTTTTGTGAATGCATAAATAATAAATATGCCACTCTAAAAATAATTAAAATATTGCTCAAATTTAAAACATGGCGCAGAGCAGGGAGGAGTGGCGGCGGCGGGGGGGGGGGGGAGGGACAAGGGTTGGAAAGAGGTAATTTCCAGACAGCTTTATATTTAAAGTGTGTGTGTGTTTGTGTGTGTGTAAGATTGTGTTGTAAACAAGTAAGAAAACATCATTTCTCCATAGTTTCTAGCAGCTTTCAATATTCAAAAGAGGTCGAAGGAAGAAGTGGGGGGATACCCAAGGCCAAGGCCCAAGACTTTGCAGTGCCCAGAACAGAAAATCCACATAGCACCCTATAAAGTGGCAATATTATAATAAATAACTGACAAATTTAATAGCACTATAAAAAAAACATCAACCCCGCCCCTCGAAGGGAGATTCCTCACCCTACTTAATGGTAGGAATGGCCCCAGCTGACAAGACGGGGCAGAAAATATATATCCATTTTGCAAACTTTTGTCCAGAAGCCTCTTCTGTGCAACTCCTTTATTTGGGAATCTGTGACATAATTCCTACTCCCTCCCCTCCTCACAGCCATTATATATGATAAATAAAACAATGCCGTGGAAACAGTGAAATCTCTCATCAATGTCTTTGTGAAAAGGCCCCAGATAAATGAGCCTGCGAATCAAAGGCAGATTACATGACTGACCATGTATCATCCTCTATGTATTGAGCATAGCCTTTGTAAAGTTAGAGCGGTAATAAAAAGTGGTATTGTGTGCTGTGAAAGGCTGTGTGGGTCTGTGCATGACTAATCTGTCTTTCTGCATTATTTTATTCAATCTTCTCTGACTTTATGCCTTTGACATTTTTGCTACACTCAGTAAATTTGAGTGAATAGGCAATTTTAAAGAATTTTTATAGGGCTTCAGAGAAGTCATATGCAGACTGTATCTTTGTTCAGATTTAACAGTTTAAATATTTCCTTTGTCTAGGATGCAGAGTAATCTTTAGCCAAAAAAGAAAAAGAAAGAAAAAGAAAAAGAAAAAAAAGAGGGGAGGATTTGGAATTGGGGTGGGAGATGTAATGTATCGTAGGCTCCTAATATATTGCAACATTTCCTATTAAGGCAAAAGAAAAAAAAAAGACTTTGTGCACAGGAGTAAAATTCTGGAAGATACTGAACAACTCTTTGCTCCTTAAACTTATTGAGAAGTGCTAAGCCTTTCCCACAGGGCTGGCTTTGTCCCAGAGTTTCTTTCCACTTTCTTCCACCAGCCTCCACTATGAAAGGCCGTTATGATGACAAAGCTTCTAAGCTTCCCTGCTTTGGAGAGTAAGGCTATGATCCAGCGAACACTTACTTGGGAGTTGGGATGGGAGGGGGAATTCAATTTGGTTCACACATTCAAAGGTGAATCTACATATTTCACGCTTTCCGAAACAAAAACACTGAAATGCAACCGCACTTCTCCGAATTTTGCAATACAGTTCTCTGGCCAAGGAATCTGCAACAAACATGCATATACTGAGTGTTCGTATAAACACATATAACTACTGAAAACAACATGCAAAAATGCATTACTTTGCAAAATTGTGTGCATTTGGCAAAATTGCATACAGATCTGTGCTCTTTCGGAGGAATGTGCAGTAAAATGCTGGTGGGATTTCACGAGGACTTTGTGTTTTTTAATGCAAATGGATGTGGAGAATGGACAAATATGAAACTGTGAAAAATCAAAATTGGCAGATTAACCCATCCCCAACTGGAAACTGAGTTCAATGAGACTTACTTACTCCTGGGGGGGGGGGTTGCATTCCTGCTTGTGATATAAACATGATTTTGTTGCATCAGCTGATTCATCTAAAGGAAATATTGCAAAGATTGCTGTTTCTTGTTTGTTTGCGTTTAAATAACTCTGTTGCAAGTCTTGAACAAATGGCAGTACGATGCATAGCAAGTTAACTGCTTCTATAACACTGCTGGTAACTAAACTGATATCCAGCACAGAGGGGTGGCAAATACATTATCTGAACTCAGTAAAAAGCAAAGCAAATCTGTTTTCGGTGTTAAAATTAATCTCGTGAGAACTTACTTGCACTTGATTGGTAGACATTCATTCCTTTCATACAGTTGATTCTTGCCTCCAAGACAAACAAATCTGGCTATAGTGGCAGAAGATCCACAGCACCAAATGCAGGAAACTATTCCATCCAGAAGTTACTGGATGCCTCTAAAGATGATTGAATGGCTTCAAATGTTCAAGACACTCTTGCAAACACACACCAGGGGTTGAAGGGTCTTGAAGCAGGAACCTGTGTGCCGCTACCTACATGTGGTGAGCTGTCAGATTGGACCATTGGAGGGTTCCCTAGGCAGCCAAGTGTCCTTGGTCTCCAGAGTGTGAGAGGACCCCAATGAATATCCAATAGGTAGGGGGTGAGGATCCTTCCTCTCACGTCCAGGGCCAGGCCAGGATATTTTGCTGCTTGATGCAAAAGGCCAGATGGTTCCCCCCCAAAAAAACTTCATTAACAGGACCTGACCTGACAGATAGTGGAATCTGACTTCCTGGCAACAGGATAGCATCCTCCAGTGCACCTAGGGGGAGCAGGTCAGTTTAGCAGGACTATGGAACAAAGAGCTTGGGGTGGGTGGGTTAGGAGGAACGGCTGAGGGGTCTGCCACTGTTGCCCATGTGTGTTTGCTGAACGTATAGAGGAACAACATTAAGCTCTGAAAAGTGTACTGGACAGGATGCTTACTTGCCACAGGCGACTAAGCAGGTTACTATTTCCGAAGCTGATTCAAAGCGATGATTCCTTCAGTGTTCTGTCCTCAAAAACCACACAGCTGACAAAGCCACTTCTGTTTTAAAATGTAGAAATGCAACAGGTGCCGTTGAGAAGCAGAAGTGTCAGAGAATGAGAAAGCAGGCAGAGAAACATAGCTTTATTTTGAGGATTCCCACAGCCCAGGAACTTTCCGTCTCTGAACTGGGATTATGGTTAGCACAGAAAGGGCCTGTAAGCCACCGGTACATTTTACACTTGGCACGCTGGTTGCATCCAGCTACATCCTTCTCAAGAGTAGCCCTACCGAAATTAACCTTAAGTGAGTCACATCCATCCATTTCAGTGGGCCAACCAACACTGGATACAAACCGGTGCCCAATCTCTGAACGGCTTTTAAAAAGCAAACAGCAGGCACCAAGGTGGAGAGAGATTCAGATTGGGACTTTGGCATGAAGGGTAGGGGGAGCTTTGCACTCCACCATGGTCCTGGTCCAGACGAGGGGCCCTGCACCTGCTATTTGCATTCGGAAGAAAACAATTTCCATTAACGCAAATGGAAGCTCCCCACCCCCTCCTGCAAATAGCAGGCTGTGGCCTCTTTTTAATACTAATAATACTCTTTATTACTAATGAAGAGCCACAACCACTCATGGAAGCGAGGTTTGATGGATCAGTGGTCTCACTTAGCGGAAGGCAGCATTGTATTTTCAGCCTGCAGATCACTCCATCTATGCCTGCTCTCATAACGAAACAGCTACCAAAAAGTATCAGAGCACAGAACATTTTAAAGCAAGTTTTCGAAAAAGATGTATAATAGGAACAGGTAGCCCTGTAGACCTCCAGATATTGTTGGGACTACAGTTCCCATCATGCTGCTTATTTGTCGTGCTGGCTGGGGCTGATGAGGGTTGGGAGGCAACATGTGGAGGGCCAAAGGTTCAGCATCCTTGCAATATAGGGGAGCTGGATGGATTAGTCACCTGGCTTTGTGTGTTTGCATGTGAGGTGTCCATGACTACAAAGGGAATTAGCTAGTGGGATGACTTGTAAAGCAGCCTAGTGAACCGATGATTCTCGACTAAAGTTATGCTCGCTGTGTTTGCAAAAGCCAGAGGATGCCGGTGATCCACAGGTGTCATTTAGCCTTGCTGCATAAATTTCTTGCCTTCTGGCTTTGGAGCAAACACTGTAAGGATTAAATGCAGCGAGAGCCAAAGCCTGAGCAACATTTATACCACACAGCCCTCGCCACCATTAACCTTTTAAAAGAGATCTAAAGGCAATAATCATATATCTTGCGGGCCTTATAAGAAAAAAGGATATTTCATCTCGAGGAAGGAGGCTCTGGCCAATGCTGGATGATCTCCTGCCCGAGCTGAAGTTTGCTTTGGTGTATTGCGTCCAAACAGAGGGGGTCAAAATTCTGCACTGGCATGACAGATGGGCTTGACAAGGCTGGAAGGAATCCTTCACTTCTTCATCAGGAGATGCTAGAAAACATGCTTTTAAAGCTCACTTCTGCACACAGTAAGCCTAAAGATATAGGACAATGCAATTGATTGATTTATTGATTTCCCATTCCAGCTACTGCTTATCACCATCCAGGATTGAGCATGTGCGTGCGCGCGCACACACACACACACACACACACCCTGTCCCTGCTAGCAAAAGATGTGTTACTTTACTCCTTAAGAACCATTATCATAAAAGGCTGGAAAAACAACAAGAACATGCCACTGACAATTAGCTCCGCAGAGCAGTTTCCCATTGATTTATAATGCTAAACATTTCAGCTTGATCAACCCTCTAGTTAAAAAGGAAAGCGGGTGCGGGGGGAGAGAGCCCTGTTTGCAAATTTTATTTTTTAATGAAACGGGCTTTGTGTCTCTCTACTCCTCCCTTTTTGAAAACAAAAAAACAAAAAAGGCGAAAAATGTTTGCCAACTTAAAGGATCCTTAAATATCCTTACCAATATTAGTTATAACCCACCTAGAAATGGCATTTGCATTTTTATAACCTTGTTACTTAAAAGTGAGAGAGGAGAGGGAGAGGCAGGGCGATAGCATTCTCTCTGGGCTTTAATCCCAGCCTGAGCTCTTTATGCTTGAGAGCCCCTTATGATGCTGTAACTAACCTCAAACCTGGAACAGCAGGAGGGCAACAAACCTCAGAATACAGCAATGTCATGCTTTACAGGCATACTCTCCGCAACAGCATGAATGAGGGGGGGACGGGACCGGTTGCCTAGGAAACACTCTGGTCTTAGTAATTATTACTGTAACTGTCTGCACACCCCACCTATAACAGAAATGAATAATAAATTATCATCACTGACTGGCAGCTTTCTGTTGTGGCTTCTGCTCGCCACTGCTACCTACTGGCATGCAAAATTAATTACAGACAAACAGCAGGGCTGTGATCCCAGGAAGCCAGAGATGCACACCCGAAAGGGAGATTCCCCACCCCACCCCTTTTGTTTGTGATGGAAATCAAACTGCGTATCTGCTGATGGACCAAATCAAGAAATGTGTGTGTGGGGGGGGATATACTCCCCAGCCCCCGTTTGTTTTGGTCGAAGCTGTGCCAGAAACTGGAGCCTGGAGCAAGGGCTAAAAGGAGCCTTGAAAGAGCAAGAAACCCACCCCACCCCAAATGCTGTGCCCCCTCTTTCTGGTTTATTTTAATTAGACTTGTGTAGCTTGCCAATGAGTTATGACCCAAAATTATTTCAGTTCAAGAAAACAGTTTTTAAAACAGGTTGCTGTCCATATGAAGACTGGTGGACAGAGAGCACCCTGTTTTCTCGTCGTTAAGAGCTTCCTTTGCAGCTTATTTATTAATTGCCTTTTACATCCTGCCTCTCCTCCAATGTTTTCAGGGACACACACATGCCCTGCCCTGCTCCATTTAACCTCACAACCATCGCACAACCAACAATCCTCACAGCTAGGCCCAGGGTTACCTAGTGAGCCCAATGACTGAGTATGAATTCAGCCCAGGATCTCCCTGATTCTAATCCGACTCTAACCGCTGCACCACACTGCCTCTCTATTTTCAGGTGTGCACTTCGTTCCAAATCTGACAATAATTTTGGGAGGAAGCTGTCAGAGAGAGAGAGGGAGGGAGAGAGATCGATCTGTGTCAGAACTATTGGGGTAGGGGAAGTTAACATATCCCCTCTATGTTATTTTCCTTTAAACAGATCACAGGGAATGCCTGAAGGCATATGAAGACACTACTTTGCTGAAGCTAAGTAGAGCTGGTCAGTGCCTTGGTGACAGAGACTTCTTAGGAGAGACATGTATGCTACCTTGGGTTCCATGATAAAAATCTTCTCTGCGTGCACACACTTCAAACTATTTGCCCCATTGGTGAAGGCTTGCATGTATAGACTCTGTTGCATCATCTAGAGCAGTGTTTCCCAAACTTGGGTCTCCAGCTGTTGTTGGACTACAACTCCCATAATCCATAGCTAGTAACACGAGTGGTCAGGGATGATGGGGATCGTAGTCCGAAAACAGCTGGAGACCCAAGTTTGGGGAACACTGCTCTAGAGTTTGGTGCTTATAATATAGATGGAATTCAGAATTGCTGACAGTCACATTTGTAGCCCACCTTTCCACCCAAAAGTTCAAGGTGATGTACATACATGGTTCTCCCCTTCCAATTTTACCCTCAGAAGAACCCAATGAGGTAGGTTAAGATGAATGATAGTGACTGGCCCAGGATCATCCCATGAGCTTCTCACACAGGTTGGGGATTTGAACCCTGGTCTCCCAGGCCCCCGTCCAGAACTCTTTAACTACTACACCATACTGACTCTCCTTGTTTATACAGACACACTTGGGGCTGGGCTTCTCTTTGGCTCCCACTGGGCTTTGCTGTAATTCGACACGGTCTCCAGTTATCCGAATTTGCTATCTTCTCCTCACCATCTTCTCTATACCTGTGTCATTGTAACCCTACATAAAGAGGACTCTTGTATATTTGATTATCTGTGTATTTGGATAAATGCACATCTTAACCTTCATAAAAAAAAATGCTGGTTAATATTATAGAATCCATCCAGCATGAAATTGCTATAAATAAAACCCTGTCCAGTAGTTTTGATCAATTAAACTCCATAATTAACAAAGATACTCCATTCATCTTAGATTGTCTAATTTGCAGTAGAGTATTAAAGGACTTCTACTGGAAGATGAGTTTGTTTAGAAATTAGAACACACTTGGTGATGCTCTGGATTTGATTTAAAAGACACAGTGGGGAGTTGGCAAAATTCACATACCATGGGGTTAATGTGGGTTAGAACGGAGCTATTTGTAATACAAAAATATTGCATACCAAACACACACACAGATTCCTTTTAATCCAAGCTCATATTTTGAAACATAAATCACTGTGTTAAAATGAACAGCTGGAACAGCTGTACAAATCTCTCTCAGAAAGGCACGGAAATATGTTCGCTAGTCTTCTCTCTTTAAAAGATGGATTTGAAAGATGGCAGTGTGACTAGTCCTCAAAAAAAAAAAAAAGGCAGGGGCGGGGAATGCAACTCATTTGCACACCTGAATGCCATCACATTGATGGAATAAAGCCACAGAACAGACCAATGGATCAGCTAATCCAACCTTCAAACTTGAAGCTTGTCCTTTCTACACGGAGAATATTCCCAAAGAATATCCCATTACCTTCTCCTGAAAGCCTCCCAAGAAAATAAATTCCACAACTTCCCTAAAAAGCTTGTGTTCAACTAATGAATGGGATTATACTGCTCTAAGTCCATGTTGCCTTTTTGATGCCAGGACATCACAACATTAGGGGCCTTTAATTATGCACTCCCTCCCCACCCCCACTTTAACTTCTCTGCATATTATTTTCACAACACAGAGGCCACTTCAAAAAGCAGTGTCCAGTTCAAATAACTATGTGGCTATTTTCCTTCCCTGCCAATTCCGTAGTACTCATATGTTGATAAAAGTGCCGTGGGTGCCAGCACAAAATGGCTGTCATGGGCAGCGAAAAGAGAAGCAACAGTTTGACAGGCAAGTATCTGCTACAAGTTTTACATGGCTGAAATGAAGCCTAGTATACAAAAGGTTGCGTCTCTTGCTGGGATCCATCCACTTTTGGTCCCCCCGCCCCAAATATTGTTGTCGGGGAGGTAATGTTCCTCTGGCCCCTCTCAAAAAGAGGGAATTTCCTACCCCTGACTTAGTGGGAAGAACTACTGCTCATGCATGGTAGAGCACGCCATTATTCAATGCACTCCCCTTCTCACTTGAGACTCTTTTCCATGAAAAACAGCTCCAGGGGGTTGAGGAAGAGTATGGGAGAAATCTATATTTAGTCACAGCCTTAAAATAGAATGTGGGTGGAGGCAACAGGTGATTAGGCTTTATTGGGTGCTATGCAGGTTAGGAGTTGCACCTAGGACTTTTGTGGTGAAGAATTATACAATGGTTGGCTCCCCAGCTTTTTCTTTTTTAAATATAAAATCCAGTTTTTACCCAGTTGTCTCCAACTTTAGGCAAAACACACAGGTTCCCTTGTAGGTAAAAAAAGGAAAAAAGGAAAGAAATAGAGACACTAGCCAGTTTTTATATTCACAGATCTAGAGGTTACTTGTAGGTGCTAAACTAGGTTAAAGCACAGACACAACAGAAGCCAAATTGGGTAGCTTTGCCTAATAGTTGGAAGAAACGTACCCTCAACAGGAGGGCACCCACAGCAATTCTCTAGTTAGGTTTACCCAAAAGGCAATCTTTTCCATTTTATTTTTTGACATTACTATGCATCCTAGCACCCAGGCACTTGATGGTTGAGTGACACTGTTCCTGGCAACCCCCAGATCCATGTTTTTAGAGCATTTTTCTTTCAACTAAAGTTTTATAATTGATGTATGTGCAGCCCTAGTTTCCTTCAGGAGGAAGGTGGTATACACACTGAAAATCATAAAGCAGTATAAAATATTAAGAATACAAAAAATATAGCTACAAATACTTATTTTGCAATACCAAGGATTTCTGAGCGTAGGGAAGAGTTAGGCCTTGTGCCAAAGTTCAGTGTCATTCGAAGACCAAACTATCTTTATTTCCTAAGTGTGCTACTGAAAGTATTTCAGTGTCGTGATTCTTCCATCCTGCTCATACATAGAGAAAAACTGTATCAGTTCCTCGTATCACAGATTTTGATTCCTATCAAGGGGTTTAAGGTTGCTCATTTTTGTTGTTGTTGCCCCTGGTTACACCTACTATTAGCAGCTCCTTTTGGATAAATAAAAGCAGAACAACACGTTAACACCTGATACACTGCTCCTACAGTCATGTCACTTCAGACTGTGGGTGGGGGTTGCGTGTTTTAATGCCCCCACCATGTTTTAAAACAACATCAACCACCCAACAAACTGTGCACCTAGAAAGGTAGCATGTGAGGGAGAAAGAAGAAGAAGAATTTGGATTTGATATCCCGCTTTATCACTACCTGAAGGAGTCTCAAAGCGGCTAACATTCTCTTTTCCCATCCTCCCCCACAACAAACACTCTATGAGGTGAGTGGGGCTGAGAGACTTCAGAGAAGTGTGACTAGCCCAAGGTCAACCAGCAGCTGCATGTGGAGGAGCGGAGACACGAACCCAGTTCCCCAGATTACGAGACTACCGCTCTTAACCACTACACTAGAGCCCTTTCCCCTTATGTTAGCTTTCTACAGACAGGAAATACCTGCTGCGAGGGAGCAAGGCAATCACACAACCCCTATCTGCCGTACAGTCCTAAGAGGGCTGGTGCCTCTGAAAAGGTAACTTTCCTTCAAAGATAATGCCGATCACGAACAGCCCATGAAGCTGGTACCCACTGCCTGGGACCCTGGAAAAAGTGGAGGCAGCAATCTAGGGCAGAGAAGGGAGGGACAGCAGGGGCAAGAAGGAGCACATCCACGTTATACTATTTGAAACAAGGGTGGAATGTTTGTGCCCTTTAGCTTAATTTCCTGTGAGTGGCCTTCCCCCAAGTTGGCTGGTATCCCTTTATTGCTGGTACCTGACTGTAAGATGATCAGGCCAATGGCCCACCTAGCCAAGCATCCTGTTCTCACAGTAGTCAACCACATGACCCAATGGGAAACCCACAAGCAGGACCCAAGCACAAGAGCACTCTCCCCATCTGTGGTTTCCAGAAACTGGCATTCAGAAGCATTGCAGCCTCTGACCGCAGAGGCAGAGCAATTCATCATAGCTAGTGTCCATCGAACATCCACAATGAGACTGTCCAGGGCTAGAGATTGCCAACCATGGAAAGCAGCAGGGTCGGGGGGGGGGGAATCCATGGACCCAGATAAAGGCAGCTGGAGGGAAGAGGAAAAGGATGCACACACAGCAACTGTACTCCAGGCAAGCCAATGGGATTTACAGCATGTAAGCATAGTTAAGATTGGGGCCCATTTTCTCTAATTAACCAGCTCTGGTAGATTAGATTAGATCTTCAACCCCTTTGTTATTTAAAATACATATTCATAGCACTATATTTTATAGATGCACTGTTCTGGTTACAAAATAGCTCCTACTTTTCTAGGACATAATTTCATTTTGTTTAGCCAAGAATTCATTAAGGAAGCTATAAATAACCTCCTTTAAATATTTAGCCGTGAATAGAGGGTGGACTGGCATTGATGGCTTATTTTAGTACTAACGCAATATGCTTTAGAGCCATAAAATCTACATTTCAGCATGTATCAAGCTAATGATTAACACCTTCAATGAGGTTTGTGATATCCAATTATAGTGTGTGTATTTGCAAGCTTAGGTCCCAAAGAACACCCCCTCTCTCACACACCAAACTTTCCAGTTTGAGAGGAGACACCAATATTCCGGAATAGCATTGTATGGCTTCTGCCCCTACTCTGGCCAGCTGGCCACACAAAAATCACATAGTAGTCAATGTAAAAATATGTGAATTACAAACAGTGCAGGATTTCCCTCCTCTGACCTGATAGACTGATACTAGGATTGTGAATGGCTCTTTTTCATTGTATTATCCTGCCCACACAGTGAGATCTGCTTCAGAGATCCTGCTTGCATTTCTGCCAGTACGGTCTATTAGGTTGGTGAGCAAAAAAAAAAACCACGCCAGGGCCTTTTTAGGGGTTGCCCTGCTGTTACAGAACCTTTTGATTGGATTATATGCTTGTTTCCCTGCCTTACAGACTTTCAAGTGAGCCTCAAAGACTTATTCTTTAAAATGCTGTCTTTCCCTGAGAGTTTAACTGACTTATGATGAGATCAGAGTGGCTTTCTCATAGTAAAGTATATCATCTTGATTTATCTATCTGCCATTTATGTGTGCTGCTTTGGGAAGAAATGCCCCTAAAAGGAAGCCTGCAAATATTTTACATAAATAAATAAGAAATAAAAGGACAAACTCATGACATCTGTACGCAGCCTTTCTTCCAAAGAGCTCTGAGAGCTATTTTGCCTTACCAACAACCCTCTAAAGTTGGTTTGGTTGAGGGAGACCAGGGCTGTGTACAGGTTGCCATTTACTCTGCATCTAGTGTGCTCTCATCTCTATTTGGGGAAATGGAGTACCGTATTTTCCGGCGTATAAGACGACTGGGCGTATAAGACGACCCCCATCTTTTCCAGTTAAAATATAGCGTTTGAGATATACTCAACCGCAGATTCTCCACCCGGGGTATAAGACGACCCCCGACTTTTGAGAAGATTTTCCTGGATTAAAAAGTAGTCTTATACGCCAGAATATACAGTATACATGCTAGCTATAATCCATGTCTATCTTACAGTTTCTTATGGAATACTGCATTTTGATGCATTTCCCCCCAAACCAACTTCAATCTGAACTGAGAAATACTGACCAATTAGTCTGTCCGTAGCCTCTATCCCGTCCCCAAAAGATGTAATGGCAATTTGAACTCGTTCTCTAAATCCCACCCCAACACTCCAACCCGGGGTAGTCAACCTTTTTATACCTACTGCCCACTAATGAACCTTTCTTGATGGTAAAATTTCCTTACCACCCACCAGTGCTCAATGGAAAGATTCAGCTTGTGCCGTAGAACCCCCTACTGCCTACCTAGAATCCTGAAACACCCACTAGTGGGCAGTAGGGACCAGGTTGACAACCCCTGCTCTAGACATTAAACCACACCAACTGCCCGGTAAGATTTGCAGATGGTTCCTTGCTTTAAAGACTTGCCCCTTATCCTATACAACATAATGGGTATTCCATACTTTACATAGAACGTAATGGCCACCAGTTCAGATTGATTTTGACATATGAACAGATTGAATTCCAATCTAACTCACCAGTCCTCAAGCCTTCCATGTCTGGCTGAGTTCTGTAACTAACAGACAAGAAGAAGCCTTCTTAGTTGTCAGGCTCCCCTCTGAGAACCAGAAGCACCCTGCTTTACAAATACAACAGAACACTCAACTTTTGCTGCACTGTAAAGGTTGTTTAGTACATAAGCAAGTTGGAGCAAATGACTGAGGTATTGGCTGCTGAAGACGTTTTACCACCTGACGCAGAGCAACAAATGGTGTGTGTCCCTCTCCCAATGGTCATGGAACTTGGTACTCAAGGCCAGTCATGCTACTTTGTCACCTGAGGCAAGCTCCTCTCCAATAATAAAATACAACTAAAAAAAAAAAAAAAACAGGAGAGCTAAACAGTTTGCTGCTGTTTCATGACACCCAGTATCAGCTGCTTGAAACAGTAACCCCACTCTGCCCAATGGTAGGGCTGGTCCAGGGTCATTTAGAGCAGTGTTTTTCAACCTTTTTTGGGCAAAGGCACACTTGTTTCATGAAAAAAATCACGAGGCACACCACCATTAGAAAATGTTAAAAAAATTAACTCTGTGCCTATATTGACTATATATAAAGTAATTTTTCAATTTTTCCCACGGCACACCAGGCAACATCTCGCGGCACACTAGTGTGCCACGGAACAGTGGTTGAAAAACACTGATTTAGAGCACAGGAAATTGCCTTGTGTCAGGTCAGACCAAACTATTTCTCCATCTTATTCTGACTAGCTGCATGCAGCATTCCAGGTTCTTGGGCAAAGGTGTTTCTCACCACCTAATCCATTTAGGTGAAAATGCCAGGGATTGGACCTGGGATCTTCTGCACGAAAAGTGTGCTCGACCACTGAGCTACAGCGATTCCCTTTGCCTACCTTGACTAAATTCCTGGAAGTCGATTTCCCCTTCTCTAAAGACAAAGGTCCAGGGCATCTCTTGTGGGCTGGGGCCACAATGGAAGCTGCTTCTGCTCAACACTTGCTCAGTATTAGCTTCGCAAAGAGAACGTGGGAACAAGTGTAACATGGAAAAGTGAACCAAGCTGAAAGGGGGGAATGATAATTTGCTATTTTGCTTTCATTTGTTTATTTACTGGACTCATAGTTAGGCCCCAGCTGTCATGGCAACTAACACTACACAAATTATTACTCCCACCAGTTTACCTACACTGTTGCTCCTGCAAGACATACTGTATAGGCCTTGGTTTTGAAAGCTGAGAGGGAAATCCTCTTGTGGACCTGATCTGGTTGCTTCCCAGTTCATGACAGAACTGAAGCAGGTGGTCTTGTACGGATATTGCAGCCGGCTCATTGATTTGTGCTTGGATGGCAATAGGGAACAAAGTGGACTAAAATCCTGCAACCTGACCTAGTGCCATTTGCTGGAGGAATGGCCTGATAGACTGCTTCCTTTTGATTACATGTCCATGCTGTGTCTTGTATTCAAGTTGCAAACTCTGAACAATAACGGCACAGGGTCGATTGCTTCCTGGAACAGCCCACGACAACAGAATCACATTTTTGAAAGCACAATGGAAGGGGAAGATCTCTTTGGGGCTAAACCTCCTTTAGTTTAGGGTTAAGCTCTTCTCCCCATGAGCACGTAATTTCCATTGACGTTAATAGGTGTTTCATACACAAAGAAAAGAAAAGAGAGTAAAGGGCTCTGTATTGGAAAGGTCAGAGAACATGCTCAAGGAATTTGGAACTGAGAAAATGTTTCAACTCCACTGTAGATAATAACCCAAAGGAGAATACTTTCAACATTTCAGTTTTTTTCTTTTTCTTTTACTTGAAAAGTGTAATTTTACAAAATACCATTTTTTTCCATCAAAGAAACATCCCTGCAAAGTACGCAAACACAGCGTTCTGTTTCATAGAGTTTATACAAGTTATCAGAGGTTTTATGCTAGTAGGAAAGAAATGATTCGTCAGCACAGACACCTAAAAGCAAACCCTACAAAACAAAGGGGGATATGAGCAAGTCTTAAACGCTAAAGCAAGTCATGAAATATAATTGTTGGCTCTATTTGAAAGTTGCAAAGTTTCTTTCAAACGACCCATATGGTATGTAGAACATCACATCTGGTACAAAACTGCCTGTATTTAGGTTTAAACACACACATACACACACACAGCCTTATGAAGATTATTCTTTTGAAAATTATTCCAAGTGCTGTTATCGTAAGGCAAACATATACAAAGGTGCTGACTGCATACAGGGATATTAAGAAAATAAGAAGAATTTTGAAGTGTTTTTTCACCGATTTTTTTTTTTTTTTAGAAATATCATCAACAGAGGTCTAAACATGAACAGTATCAAATCAACGCAGCCTGCCGTTTTAAACTTCCATTGTCGAAGCAGAAACTAGGTTTTCTGTTGCATTCTGGCAGCTTTGAATTTTGAAACCCTCTTTGTAGTTTCTTCTGAAGCTTCAGAAAGAACTTCCTCAGATTTTCGCTCCAGAATGGTAGGCAGGGCAGGGTGAGCGATTACTGGGTGTGGTGCTGAAGCAGGAGACAAAGGCTCCTTCTCGACAACAGTCCCCGAGAAAGCCTACAAGGAAAGGAAACCTTGAAAATAAGCTTCTAGGTTACAAAGTGTATTACCATCACTCTCTCTTTTAGTCAAAAATATAGAAAAAAAACTCCACAAAACCAACAGCAACTCCCTGCAAAAGAAAACTGTAATCAGTCTAGCTTCCTCAAAAGAAAACCAGAAGGAGTGCTAGTGTCCTAAGGAGAGATATTCATACCGCTATGTAAGTTTTGGAGTAAGAAAAAAATGGTCTTCTTTGTGACATACCGGTATCTTCAAGAACATAAAAACAGAAGATGCAATAGTAAATTTCAGCTCTGCAACTGATACAACTTTGCAGATTTGGGGCCTGTCAATATTTCAATCATATTGCACTTTCAAGGTTTCATATTGTTCCTCCTTTAACTGCCTCAAGCTGACACCTGGTGTACGAACTACAAACTATTTTGCGTACATGTTTTCCCCCTGTCAACATCATCACAACAGTTAAGTAAGATTTTATAGGAAGTGGCAGACAAGCTCAATATATTTTTAAATGCAGGAAGACTGCTAGGTACATTGGGGAACTGTCCTTTTGCGGACTGCCTTGTGTTAACTTATCTGGAGACATCTGGCTGTCTGCTCCAGGAAAGGGGTCCCTGGATCAGCTGGTAATTTTAGCCTGATCCAGCATGGTTCTTCATATAGTAGGCAAAATGTGAACAAAATGCTAAATCACAGATTTTCATTGGTTACTCATAGGGAGCAAGGCCTAATCTAAACTCCCTCTTTTCCCATCACGATTATGTGCCTCTCCCAATGAGAGCTACTGAAAAAGTCTGTGTGCCTCCACTCCTTGTGCTGCTATTAGAGGTGGGTGTCCTCTGAGCAACTTACCCTGCTGCCAGAGTACCCCTTTTTTCCTGGCCCCTTTGATCCATTTGCCCTCGAGAACAAGGCAAGAGAGAGTGCAGAACTCTCTAGTTTCTTTCTAGCTGAGGAGGAAATCTCAACTAAATCCTAAGAAATTGTACTTCCACTGAAATGGTGGCGGTTACTTCCCAGTAAATGCATCTAGGATGGAAGTGCCAAGGTTCACAAGAGAGTGTTTTATAAATGGTTTACCTGACTTAGGAAAGAGAATTGACAGAGTCACCTGTGCTCTAATCATACTGACATGGGGAAAAGGCTGTCTTTGTGAAATGCCCCCGGCATGCCTTAGTCAGAAAGAGAATAGTGTGCCTGTAGAGGAAGGAATGCACATTTCTGTTGTTCTGCCCAAGGAATAAGCTGGTGACAGCTAAAGACAATTTGCGAAAAATGAAATCAACATTAATAAGGTTTCTAATTTGTCCTGTTTTCTCCTAAAAGAAACAATAAATGAAAGAACCCTCTCTCTGTACCTCATACAATCCTGATAATGGCGATGGTTTTTTTGAAAGATGCTCCCGCTCCCCCTCTTCTTCCTCCACTAAGATTCCTTCGCTGTTATCACTGTAGGTACTTTCATCATAGCTCACACTCCTCAGAATTCCTCGTCTGTCATCAAACTCAGCAGTGCTGCTCTCACTGGTATCACTACAAACACTGTTCTCACGGCTTCGAGACTTCAAAATTGATTTACGAGGGACATACTCTCCATTCACAACATCAACAAAGAGTCTGCAAAAGGAAAATGTTAGCTTTAATAAACTATGTTGGGGGGGGGGCAGAGAACCACATGACAAATTCACAATAATTTCACTGTCTTTGGTACAAATTAATTATGACTTTGCCTAGTCAACTTTCTCACTGAACTGTTGTAAAAGACGCAAGGTAGGTGGATTACGTTCAGCAACGCAACTGTTACCGTGCCACTTTTGAGCGGCTACCTATCACATTTCTTCACAAGTGAACATCCTTATTAGAGCTTTACAAAGACTTGTATTTTGCAAAATGAAACTGGACACCACCTGAAGGAACCTTTTTATAAAGTGACAGTTTTTGCTTTTAATAACCAGATTTGACTTCAAATTGTCAAGTTCAAGAGAATATAATGTGTGGTTATTTAAGTGAAAGAAGCTCTGAAAAACTTGTGAGCTTCACAGGTTTGGCAGAGGGTGGAGTGAGATAAGAGAGACAGAGAGAGATCATGGGTCCACCTGGTTCTGTATTGTCTATATTCTTGCTAGCAGTCTCTCTTCAATGTCTCAAGAGGTTTTTCCAAGCATCATCTACCTCCAACCCTTAATGCAGCCTTTCCCAACATGATGCCCTCCAGATCTTATTGGACTACAATGCCCATTAGCCCCAGCCAGCATACTCAATGGTCAGGGATGATGGCAATTGTAATCCAGCAACATCTGTCAGGAATCTGTTTGAAGAAGGCCGCTTTAACAGGAGATACTGAATACTGAACCTGGAACTTGTGGCATGCAAAGCATAAGCTGTTGAAAAGTCATGGGATGTTTTCTCAGTAGCTTTGCCATGGGTATAATCAGTTGCCAATAAAGTAAATGGCTTTAGAAGAGTAAGGAACATGCCACCCCAAAGTGGTTTGGAAATTTTTCAGCTCTGAGAATTTCTGCATTAATACACTCATAGACAGATGTTTAGTCTTTATATGAAGTGATATGAAAACAATATGAAAACATTAATAGCAGTAGCAATTAACAACAATATGAAAACATTAATAGCAATATCTGCTAAATGCCCTAAGTAGGTATAGCAGCAAAATAAAACACAAATTGATTGTTTTTGCAATTTTCATAATGGCCAAACCATTTTTAAGGAACCATTTAACTGAATAATTGAATAATTGTCAAATATGAATAATACAGAATAAGTGAGATATTCCTACCAGGTGCAATTTGGCATACAAAAGGTTCAGGAATACATTATATAATTTATATTAATTACATGGAATTAAATAGGATTAATTATTAGCTGTGGCCCTCTGGCTCTTGGTAGATTACCAACTGTTCTAGAGCTATACTATGCAGAATGAATCACACCCCACGAAACTGTTCTTGCTACAGGTGCCATACCGATAAATGTCTGCTGGTGTTTTGATGCTGGGCAGTTCTGTAGCTGAGTGCCCATTGCCATTGCTATTCTTTCGCTTACGTTTTGCCTCTTCTTTCTTCTCACTGAATTTCAAAGTAGTATTTTTTCCTGTGTTTATTCGTACCTGAGGTAGAAATAAACATTAGTCATGAATAATCAGGCTTTAATCAAGCAAAGACAGCAAAATATCATTCTTTAATCAGCTGAACAAACAAAATATTAAGGTCCATGGCACCCCTGTATATAGGGGTGGTTTTGGCTGCAATGCAAAACTGTGGTTTGGTGTTGCCTGCATAAGCCTTAGGCTTGTTTGCTCCCACCCATCCACTCTTCTTTGGCATAGCTGTGAGAGGTTAGAAGCTTCTGATTCTGTTTTCAGCTAACTGTGGTTTGTTATGTGTGAACCCAGAAGTGTGGTTAGTCTTTTGGTTAACCACAATTGGTGGCGGGTAACTTCAAACAAGCCAATTTCAAACCATTGTTTCTGAAGCTGGCTTGTTTAAACTAACCATAGTTACGTTTAACCACACTTCTGGGTTTGGATGAAACAGCAGGCTGTAGTACACCACAAGATAGTAAAATCTAGATGCACCCTTGGTTTAAGGTGACCTGAGATGCACCGCTAGCCAGAAGGAAATCCACCATGACAGTGAAAAATCTAAATAAATTTCAAAACATTAATTTTATTCAGGGCTATAACCTAAACCAAATTTAAACAAAATTGTTGTTCATCAGCTATGAGAGAAGGCAGCAAAGGTTTAACTCTTCTTCTCAGTCAGAAGGCTGGGGCAGAAAACCTGATGTCCTAACAGGCGAGGCAACTCTTCTCATTTCACTTTCTGCCTCCAATTTAAATCTGGGAACAAAGCCAGCCTTTTAAAGAACAGCTCCAATATACCTTCCCCATCTCTCCTTAATTATCATATATGGAGTAGGAAGGAAACATTAGATAAGAGGAAACCTCCTCAGCACTGATCTGTTCTCATCTCAGCAATATGGTAGGAAGAAAGGAGAGTGTCCAGGCTTCTTGGGAGATACCAATGCAAATCTGCAGAGTTTTAGAAAAGAGTTGCAGCACCGAGGTTTTTCTTGGGCATGGGGATAGCCTTTGAGTGATGGGATCTTGCCTCCACCAACACTGAGGGCAAACTGTTCTATCCTGAACCCTTTCTGTGGATAAGTTAGTCAATGGAATGGCTGCTTCCCTGGCTAAAGTCTCCAAAGAAAAGGTGGAGTAATGGGATTTCTTCAGTCTTTTAGCTCACCCTGGAGTTTACATTCTAGATGCCAAAGCATAAGAAAATGCAATAAACAGCATTCCCATCACACTCCATCAACATCCAATCGTACCAGGTCCTAGGTGTACCTAGGTGTCCTTCTGACTACTCTTTCCAATGACCTGAACATGGTAGGGATCCTCTTCAGATAGAAAGCAAAGTTTGCCTTATCTTTTAAATGAAGAGACATAATCCCATTTCTTGCCCTAAAGCCTACTGAACAGAAAGGACATTCCTGGTTAAGTCCATTTCCCATTTTACATAAAGCCAACAAGATTTTAAGCAGTTTTGGGTAGCATGTAGATTTTAATACCATATTCTTTTTACATGTGATCTTTTTAAGTTTGAAGGCAAAGAGTTTAGATTAGAAATACAAAAGCCCCCTTTTTACCTAATCATTTCATGAGAATACGACATTAGTTAGAACCCTAAATAAGCCTGGTTTCTCCACATGTACAAGTAGCAGCGTATTACGCAAGAAAAGCATTACAAACTTATAGTTCAACAATCTCCATAATATGAATTCAACAATCCTTGCAATACAAACCCTTTTAGGTTCCACAGTATGAGAGAAATATATTGTCGGTACGGCATGCTCAGCAATGGCTAAATCATCCTCATCATCACTGCAATAATGATTTGGGCCATTAAGCTGATCTCTGAACACTTCTGAGTTGGTTACTTTTTTCTGGAAGTTGCCCTGAGTATTAGGTTCTTTCCCCCTATCGGCCAAATTCACATCTGTCTTTTTTTCTTCTCTCTCTTCTTCAGAGGAGGAAGTGTCTTCTCCATTTGCCTCAACAGCATCAGAGATCCTAGAGTGGGGATGGGGAAGGATAAAATTCAGTTCCAGTTAAAAGCCATAAAATAAGCATTTAGCTGATGGTTGCCTATTTTTAGGGCTTTCCCTTCTTTTGCAAGATATGGACAACTATCTTAAGAAAATAAGAGCAGCATGCAACAAATAACACCAGAGTACCCATGCACCAGAGGCACACTTGGTTTGTACTGGAAACTGGACTTTTAGTGTTGCAGCACTGATCCTCTATAATCAGTTACAAGCTGTAATTTGACAAGTAGTAGTTTGTTACTTATGCAGCTACTACTTTTTTTGTTTTGTTTAAGATAGTGTTCCCTGAAGCATGACTGAGTCTTTTTATGGAATATTAACTGTTAATGGTTTTATTGTTTTAGACTTTCTATGTTTTGTATTATCTCTCATTTTATCTTATTATACACTGCTTCAGTAGGTTCTGGCTGTGAAACGGTTTATAAATCTGCAAAATAGAGCAAATAAACAAATAATAGCCCAGCTTCCTGTTTACCATGTTGGCCAACCAGATGCCTCTGAGAAAGTCACAAGCAGTACATGGAGGCAACAGTTCTCTCTTGTTGCTCCCCTGCTTACTCTACTAAAACGAAGAGGCTACATACAGCCATCCTGACTAGCAGCCACTAACAGACTTGTTATGTTTTCTAATAGTATGCTCTGCTGCTGTGGTGAACAATGGGAATGTACATGCCATTATTTCCAATGTCACCAATTGTTCCTATTTACCAAGAAACCACCCCAAACTCCCAAGTATGTTAATGTTAAGTAAAATTATAAATGTTAAGTAAAATTACTGAAGGTTTTTTAAAAGTTTGCCCCCCCAAACCTACCTACTCCACAGATATTTTGACACTTTTTGCTCGCCAGTTTCTTCTTATTACTGTACTTTCTAATACAAGTTAAATTCAGCTACCTGGTGGTTCTGAAACTTTGGCTGCTGCGTGATCCAATCTCATCCTCAAGACTCCTCTCAACTCTTTTATGACACAGTGCTTTGAATTTATTCAACTGTACTTTAAGTACAACTAAGCAAATGTTGTTTTCTTTTAGAAAGATGTTGAAAACTCAAGCCTGGAATTCCAGTATGGTCAAAGGCTCTACTTGCACTACTATGTTATAACAGTTTACTTCCCCTGATCGGTCATTCCTCTCTCCCTATAAAGAAACATGGGAATTGTTGTTTGGTGAGAAACTTTAGGAGTGACCATGGCTCAGTGGCAGAGTATACACTTTGCACACAGAAGGTCCCTGGTTAAATCCTTAGCAACTCCATTTAAAAGGATTTAGTAGCAAGAGATGGGAGAGAATTCCATATGACCCCCTGGAGAGGCATTTTCAATCTGAGTAGACAATTCTGTGGTAACTGGATACATAATGTGACCTGGTATAACAGAGCTTCCTATATTCTCTATGTTCTCAGTGTCCTCCACTTCACAAAATTACAAATCCCACGGTTGCCTCGGCGGAATGAATTACTGTAAAACTAATTTAAGTCTATGGTGAAAATATGTGTCAGCCAGAAGTGTTAGCCAGAAGATTCCGCACTTACTACTTAACTGATTACATTCTGCTGTCATTAAAATTGGGGTGGGGGAGGAGGAAGTAAAGGGGGTGAAGAAAAAGTTTAATGCCCAACACTTTTGGGATTTCTTGGGAACTTCATTTGGGTGCTCCAAATACTGACATTCAATCTCTTGTTATATTGTCTCTACTCTCCTTCTGCCGTAGCAGGAAAGTGGAGACAGAAAAACATTGCACGTTTTTCTCCTGCCACTTTGCTACCTGCTCCCCCCTTCCCCATTTTTCCTGGGATTTCCCTTTTTTTGCTATCAAAGTGACTAAAACATGCAAATATATATTTCTGTTTATGCACATCAGTACCCAAGCCAATTCTACTGTATTTCCTGGTCAATTTGTTTTTATTTAAGCAGCATCCTCATCCTGTAACAAAGGAAGATTACAGAAGTTCATGTTTTCCAGATGAAGAAAAGAACTTTGAAACTTTCTACTTGCTGTGACTGGAAATGGAAAATGTTGCAGATGCAGAAAGTAAATGAGACTGTGGGTATAATAATCACAGAATGTCAGATATGCAAAATGCAACACTGCATATGGGATTGCAATGCACTATAAATTTGGGTCAGGCTTTGTTCACCAAAAAGGGAAGACCAGGGAGAGTGTTTCTAAGTGCTAAGCAGAATTCTGTAGCCAGTCCTAGACTCAGAGAGAATTTCAATGCATGAGATAGTTTTCAAAATATGCAAGTTTGACAACAATGGAAACACAAATCACCAACGTCTTTCCCTGTCTGAGAACCCAGACTTGATTAAGAGGAAAAGT
>NC_046319.1:31846486-31932658 GCF_009819535.1 Lacerta agilis
ACAGGATGGGGCTTCACTTTTTTTTTCAGTGTTCATATGTATTTATCAGGTGTGGTTTTTTCACCTAGCATTTCCTCTCTCTCCCAGCCCCCCCCCCTACTACCCCAGATCCCCTGTTCTCTTTTTTGGCAATGATCAAAAAGAGAAGGAAATCCATTTTGCATGAAAACACGCTTTAACTGTATTTGTAACACTCAATAAATAAATTACAGGTTTTATATCATTCGCAAAGAACTGCGGTTATTAACTTCACACGCTTGGGAGAATGAATTAAATACCAGCCCCTGCAGAAAGCTTTGCACTGGAAGAATGCACCTCTCCCGTGAAATAAATAAAAGAAGTTTCTTCTGCTTCTCCGTTATTGCAAGGGGTAGGGACAGTTACTGGTGGAAGTGAGAGCAGATGGGTTTCTCTCCCTGACAGTTTACAGAATCTTATAAATTCCATAAAATGAAAATGAATTATGCATTATTGGGTTTTACATAAGGTCACCAGCTGACCCCTGACCCCTCTCTTTTTTTCTCATTTGGCTCAATTATTAGAGGAAATGACAGATTTGATCTCTTTTCAAATTGTATTAGAAAGGGCTTCTCTATTTTGCCCCCGAGCAGCAGAGCTCTGACAGAAGTAGCCAAGTGCATTAATTATGATTGATTTAGTGGGCCTATAAGGTGATTATTTCTAGAATTCTACTGCTGTGCCAAAACCTTTTGACCCCCCCCTTCTCAGGCCACACAGCAGAATGAGACGGTAAGAAGATTTAAAAGTAGAGGAGTGACCATTGTGGCTCCTTCCCTCCTGTGTTTGCATTCAAAACACTTTTAAGACACTCAAGCAAATTCAAGGGATTGGATTACCAGGAATTTCTGCTGCTAAAATGTTTCACAACCTGGCATTTTGTTTTTGGTTTGTTTTTGGTGTGCTTTTAAAAAAAACAAAACCCCTAAACATTTGGAGATGTCACATGTAGAGAACAGAACCAAACAAACAGCTCCAACAGGTTCGTTTTGTTGATGGGAAAGCAATCCAAATTTCATCCAGTTCCTTCCTCTTCTATCCTTGGATATACAAATTTATATTCTCTCATTTTCTCATCCTCCCACCCCACAATCTTAAATTCAATTTGCCCTACTGCTGCATATGTTTGCTGGTTGTTATTTTTTGAAGTCTGCATGAAAATTCTTATTTTTATGCACATTTATTATCGTATGTGCCTTTGTCTGCACAATTTTGCCTGACGTTTGCAGTCTTGAAGTTTCTAATACCATGGTTTTTTTTTCGTACATTGTTTTCGCTAATACACACTTTTGCATTCAATTTTCAGTAATACACACCTTTCTTTTCCCACATACTTTGGGTGGAGAACTGCATCACAATATTTGGAGAAATGTGGATTTGGAAGGAGAACGGTGTTTCATATCAGATCCAGAAATATCAAGCCAGAAGATAATCTAGAAGTTCGCATTAAACTGTGTACTCACTGTGTCCCCACCCCCAAAATCTTTATTCCATCCCCCAATGAATTAACAACTTTGAAAATTAGGCCCATTAAGCATTTTTCAGGATGAGATACCTGTTATGGAGTGGGGGGGATAAAGGGGTGGGAATTAGGGGGTTGGAGACCCCATTCTTTTCCCTTCACAGCATGTTAAAAATGACAGTACTAATTAATGAAAGGAGAGGGAAAGGGACCACAGGCAGCTTTGATGTATAGGCCTGAATTCTAATGAGCCACTGATAGATGTGAATTCTGCTTTCTCAAAAATCTACTCCACATTGTTTTTAAAAGAGCCGGGACAAATATCTCACAGTATATTGAGGATTTGGGTCACAGGTTGGAGATTAAAGCCATTTAGGGTTGGAGCAGATGACTGAGACTGGTCCAAAAAAAAAGGTAAAAGTAAAGGATCCCTGACAGTTAAGTCCAGTCGCAGACGACTCTGGGGTTGTGGTGCTCATCTCGCTTTACAGGCTGAGGGAGCTGGCTTTTGTTCGCAGACAGTTTTTCCAGGTCATGTGGCCAGCATGACTAAGCCGCTTCTGGTGAACCAGAGGAGCGCACAGAAATGCCGTTTACCTTCCCGCCGGAGCGGTACCTATTTATCTACTTGCACTTTTTGGCGTGCTTTCAAACTGCTAGGTTGGCAGGAGCTGGTACTGAGCAACGGGAGCTCACCCCTTCACGGAGATTCGAACCTCCAACCTTCTGATCAGCAAGCCCAAGAGGCTCAGTGATTTTGACCACAGCACTACCCGCGTCCCTCGAGACTGGTCCTACCATTAGGCAATGGGACTCAGCCATCTCTGGCAGCAGACTCTGGTAAGGAAAGGCATAGAGGCAGCAGGGTCTTTCACATTTCAGCAGCAGCCTGTTTGAGGCCAAAGTTTGGTGTGCACCCTGCCTCTTGCCTTCAGTTTTGCTCAATTCACGACATCATAGTTGCCGGGCCCTGCAGCGCCCCTAGGCTCAGTGCCCAGTGCAGTGGAACCAGTTGCACTGCCTCATGCCTCTGAGGACTGGAGTGTCTGTGCAGTATGGCCTCTGCCCTGTAATTGAACCCACAGGACACTGTGCCATCCATGATGTTGACATCTGACTGTCTTCTGTATGGGACGGAGGGAGTGCCATCTTGTCCTATGCCTCAGGTAGAAAAATGCCTTGCACCAGCCCTGCAAGTAACAGTGGATATGAGGAAAGACAATATATCACCATCAAGTTAACCCCAGTAGGTCCTTGCCCCCAAGTGTGACCCCCTCCTGCCTGCTGCCATTGCTGCCTATGAGCTTGCCCTCTCTATCAGGTGCCCCTGATGAAAGGCTGAGGATGAATGCTTTAAATGTATAAAACAGACATCAGCTGAACTCCATTAAGCTTCCACTAAACTACCCTAAAACTAGGAGGAAGGGTTCAGTGGCAGAGGACAAGTGTTTTGCATGGGGAAGTTCACTGTGCTGTGTGAATGTCCCATGTGGGTGTCTGGAGGCGGTTGGAGGATGGAAGGCGGCTAACAGATTGAGGTTGAATCCTGACAAGACAGAAGTACTGTTTTTGGGGGACAGGAGGAGGGCAGGTGTGGAGGATTCCCTGGTCCTGAATGGGGTAACTGTGCCCCTGAAGGACCACGTGCACAGCCTGGGAGTCATTTTGGACTCACAGCTGTCCATGGAAGCGCAGGTTAATTCTGTATCCAGGGCAGCTGTCTACCAGCTCCACCTGGTACGCAGGCTGAGACCCTACCTGCCCGCAGACTGTCTCACCAAAGTGGTGCATGCTCTGGTTATCTCCCGCTTGGACTACTGCAATGCGCTCTATGTGGGGCTACCTTTGAAGGTGACCCGGAAACTGCAATTAATCCAGAATGCGGCAGCTAGACTGGTGACTGGGAGTGGCCGCCGGGACCACATAACACCGGTCCTGAGAGATCTACATTGGCTCCCAGTACGTTTCCGAGCACAATTCAAAGTGTTGGTGCTGACCTTTAAAGCCCTAAACGGCCTCGGTCCTGTATACCTGAAGGAGCGTCTCCACCCCCATCATTCAGCCCGGACACTGAGATCCAGTGCCGAGGGCCTTCTGGCGGTTCCCTCACTGCGAGAAGCAAAGCTACAGGGAACCAGGCAGAGGGCCTTCTCGGTGGTGGCGCCCGCCCTCCCATCACAGGTCAAGGAGATAAACAACTGCCTGACATTCAGAAAAAACCTGAAGGCAGCCCTTTTCAGGGAAGTTTTTAATGTGTGATATTTTTGTATCTGATTTTTGTTGGAAGCCGCCCAGAGTGGCTGGGGAAATCCAGCCAGATGGGCGGGGTACAAATAATAAATATTATTATTATTATTATTATTATTATTATTATTACAATTCCCAACATCCTTAACAAACTACAGTGCCCAGGATTCTTTGGTGGAAGCTGTGAGCTTTCAATATTTGATGTTGGTGGGAGCTTGGTCACACTAGAATGTGGCACTGTGTGCATGTAACTGACTTTTCTCTATGAAGACAGATGGTATCAATCAGCAACCTTCCTCTTGCCAACTTTTGTGATGATACTGGCATTTGATTTTCTAGACCTCTTGACAAGATGGGATTATCCTCAGATGTCAGTTTAGTGTGAAAGGTGATGATTCTATTTGTTGTTGATATGTGTGTGTCAAAAATAATCTGTGATGATGATACAAGCACATCAGGAAGACAGTGCTTGTCACTGCTAACATCTTGATCAGAGGCTTTGTGTTGCATAATTAATTTTCCATTAAATGAAAGTGTTTGCTAATGCAGGTTTTCTAATATATCTTGGAAACAATTGCCTGGAGATTGCAGAATCTCTTTCCTAGTTGATGTTTTTTTCTTTCTTTTAAGAAATAGGAATGGCATCAGATGTGACTTCTGGGGCTCCCAGGTGCCGCTGCAATGCATGTGCCGTGACATCATGACATCATGTTATATATCGTGCACCACTGAGCACCCACAATCTGGAGCCAAAGTTGGCACCCCTGAAAGACAGAGAGTATATATGCTTTATAGACCGCCTTATCTACCCAATAGATTGCAGTTTCTCCTACAAGTTCCAAATACCTTCTTAGTAACTCAGAGCAGGTCTTTTAGTGTCATTGCCCCTGATCTGTGGAATAACATTCATGCTGAGATATAGCAGGGGCTCACTATCTTCCCCCTATTAGTTTTGGTTTAAATGCATTTGCTTATTATAAAGGAATACCAATACTGTACAGAAAACCAATTATAAAAATACAACTGCCCTTAATTGAAATGTGTAGTAAAACAACCATGCCCAAACATTCATAATTAAAATATATAACAAATAAGCCCATTTTATTGAGAGATCAGGGAAATGCTAAACAGGTGTGTCTTCAAAAGCCGGTGGAATGCAAATACTGATGGGACCTTCCATATTATGATTTATTTAAAGATTGAGAAGCCTGGGTGAGCAGGAATGTTTTTGTCTGGTGCCTAATGCTTGACAAAGTTGGTGCCATGTAAGTTTCTCTGGGAAACTTACCGCAATCTGGTAGCTGCCAATGAAAAGGCCCATTGCCACCCTTTGTCTGGCTTTGAAGGAGGCACACAGAGAGGAGCCTCAGATGACAAACGTAGGGTCCAGGTAGGTTCATATGAGAAGAGGCAGTCCACGAGCTCCATACCCACATTAAGGTCACCCTAGACCCTAGTTGCCTTGTATGGACGTCCCATACTCACCAACAGGGTGAACATCCACAAATGTGTTTAGGCAATGAAGTATAAGGCAGGAAAGAAAGTACATCACCTTCTAACAATGGCAAGCTCAAATAAGTTGATTTTAGCTTCTGTCTTCCCCCAAATCCCCATGTTTATAATGCTACAAATATATTAATGGGCAGATTTAATGGTTTGTATATTACTCTGGCAGTTTCCTTTAAATTACTTTTGCTCCTACAAAGCACCAAATGATGATATATATTTCAGCAAACAAAGGAAGGTGTGTTGCACCTCAAGAGACCATAAATTCTTTGTTCTAAAAACATCAAGGCCGTTGATACAGTACACTGCTTTCAAAGAGATGGGGTAATAAAATTTTTTAACAAAAGAGGGGGGTGAGTGAGAGAAAGCTTCCTGTCAGTCTCTGTGCATATCATATTTCCTTTTCCCATATGCCCAGAAAGGACACTGCCCCACACCATTTCCTGTGCTTTAATTAAGAAATGAGTCCTCATTGCACCCACACAAAATGTCGAGAGCCTGGCATACATGGATGCTGTTGAAATGTGTCTATATTTCAAACTAGAAAGGGGTCTTATAGCTCCTTTTCTTCTTGCTACTTGGTTTCCTCTTCGGATAGTTAATTTGCTGCCAGAGGCTTTCTCCTGCTCCCCCAAACACTGATCAGTTTTAAAACAACACTGTCATCCCATGAGCATATTTGCATGCAAAAGTTGTGCTTCCGGTTCCCAGATTGACAGCAATTTCACAGCAATAAACTTGGGGGAATCTTAAACCCTCCATAGCCAGCCAACCCTAAAATCGGCTCATCATTTATGTGATGCTCTATGGTTGAAGGACATCCTCAGGACTCCCAGTATATTGTCGGTGTTTAGTTAAGGCTCCCATATACAGTACTCCCAATATTCCAATTGGATTATTTCCCACACCCACCCACACCCACCCACCCACCCAGAAAGAGAGAGAGAGAGAGAGAGAGAGAGAGAGAGAGAGAGAGAGAGAGAGAGAGAGAGAGAGCACCTGCTGTGTAGGAAAGAAGAAGAGTGAGGCAGACAATATGGGGCCTGAGCCGATTGCAGCAGCTCTCTCCTGCCCCTCACTGGGTTAACTGACACCAACTTCCCTGCAGGAAGTAAGGATGGGGAATAAATTCAGGTTGGTTTGCATTAAAAGGGAAACTTACCTAATGTGTCCTTTCACACCGAAACAGAGCCATCCTTTGAAATTCACCCTTCTGCAAATTTTGCAATTCAGTTCTCCTGCAAGGTAATCAGTACAAAGACTAATGTACTGAGGCAAATCATGCATGTTAGTGAAAACAGCAACAAAATGTGCATGTTAGGCAGAATTGCATACAAAATGTGTATATTATAAGAAATTTGCACTAAAATGCTGCTAAATTTTCATCAGGACTTTTTTTTAAAAAAAATCAGATCGATATGAAAACGTTGGATGGAACTTAAGATAGGAAAAATGAGAAAGTGAAAGAAACCAAAACTGACAGACCAATTCACCCATCCCTAGTGGGAAGGAAGAAGAGGTTGAGGGGAGGGAGACAAGGACAGAATCAGGGCCTTGTCCAGTTGCACTGTCCCCTTCCCTCTCAACCCTAACAGAGCCAATTCATAGCAACTGCCCTGTGGAAAGGTAAATCTGATGCCAGCTCCTATTTCAGTGGGGCAGGTCGGATTGTTGTTGTTGTATGTATGTATATAGTAGCTTTTCTTCCAAGGACCTCAAAGTGGTTTACATGGTTAGGTCCTCTTCTCATTTTATCCTGGCAACAACCCTGTGAGGGAGGTTAGGCTGAGAGGCAATGACTGGACCCAAGTCACCTGGGGAACTTCATGGCTGAGTGGTGATCTAAACTCTTGTCTTCTAGGCCATAGTCCAACACACTGTTACACCACACTGGCTCTCTCTGTTTTGGGGTTTTGATCATGTCATTGATGATGCCCATCGCTTCAAGAACTTTTATTAAAAATAACTAACATGTTGCCCAATTAATTGAGAATGCTTTCTCCAACAATCAAAAGACTTGTAACTGATTAACTGAATAATTGACCAAGTGCTGCAATCCTGGTGTTTAATTTTCTGTGTGCTTTTCAAATATTGCCATTAGCTGACTAGCCTATGGGACAGAAAAACCTTAAATACATTTAAATAAGTAAAATAAATGAAGGTGATGTTACACTTTTGTTCATAACAGACATACCATACCTGATGAAAGCTGCTCAGAACTTAGACCTTATAGGAAAGTATGTCAGCTCTCTGAACACTATATTGTCCTGAACTGGTTGGTTAGTTAGTTAGTTAGTTAGTTAGTTAGTTAGTTAGTTAGTTAGTTAGTTAGTTATTGTATTTTTACCCTAACCTCTAGCTGAAAAAGCTTCCCAGGGCAACTGTGGCACCAGCTGCAGCCTTTTCTGAACAGGAATAATATGGTCACAGGTATCCATGCTCAGGTAACCTCCAAGTTGGATTACTGTAATGCAGGGGTCAGCAACCTTTTTCAGCAGGGGGCTGGTCCACAATCCCTCATACCATGTGGTGGGCCGGACTATATTTTGAAGAAAAAAATGAACGAATTCCTATGCCACACAAATAACTCAGATGCACTTTAAATAAAAGCACACATTCTACTCATGTAAAAACACCAGGCAGGCCCCACAAATAACCCAGAGGTGCATTTTAAATGAAAGGACACGTTCTACTCATGTAAAAACACACTGGTTCCCAGACCATTTGCAGGCCAGATTGAGAAGGCGATTGGGCCGCATCCGGCCCACGGGCCTTAGGTTGCCTACCCCTGCTGTAATGCACTCTATGAGGGGCTGTTCTTGAAGATGTTTCAGAAGCTGCAGCTCCTGCAAAACACAGCAGCCAGGGTGTTGGTGGGAGCAGTAGGCCAACCACATATTACTTCTATTCTTAAACAGCTAAGCTGGTTGCCTGTCACCTTCCAGGCCCAATTCACGGTGCTTACATTGACATTTAAAGCCCCAAATGATCCAGAGCCCAAGGAGAAGGAACCTTCTCCCAGATCCACCTGCCCATTCAGCGGTGGATCAGCAGTCAGGCTTTCTTGGTGGTCCCTGCTCTGAATGAGGGTGGGGGCCAAAGAAGAGCCTTTTTGGTGGTGGCTCCACAGCTGCTGAGTATTCTTCCCACAGTGATACACTCTGCCTCTACAGCATATTTGTTTCAGTGGCCAATGAAGACATATATCTTTCACTGGGCTTTTAGAGGCAGGGAGTTGTGATAGGTGAGGTCCGTTCTAAGTTCGACGCAGCTACTATACTTGCTATAGGCATTTTATGTCTGTCAGGAAATCCCCCTCCCCACGGGTGGTAGAGTCGCGGGAGCGTTTGCAGTATAGAGAACCCCCTCCGCTATTTACCAGTTTGTCCTCCCCATCCTCCGCCGGAAGCGACCATTCCTCCAGTGGGGAGGGGGTGTTAGAGGCAGGAAGGCGGTGCAGGGGCTCTGAAAGGATTGCAGAGCCTGAATGCCGAAGGGATAGCGGGGAACGGGGTCAGGTTCCCACACTCCGAGGTCGCAGGCAGGAAGGACGTGGAAGGGGGAGGCGGGGGTTCAGAATCCCGCGCCTCTTTTGCTGGACAAAGAACCGGAAGGATTCATTCCTGGACTCTGCAGAGGGATGAGATGGACGTTTGAACTTTTGCTCCACTGTACATAGCTTGCACAATAAAGAACTTAGTTTAGAAGTTCTGTGTTTGGCAACCACTGAACGTCCTTACAATGTCAACTGTTGTTTAATAGTTTGTATTACATTTTGTTGCATTGTGGCAAAGGGGAGTAGAGAAATGCCTTATGCATTGGGATTGAGGGGAGTAGAGAAATGCTTTATGCATTGGGATTGCTGGGGGGGGGCAGAAGCTTTAAGCTCTCCTTGTCAACGATCCAAGTGCAGCCAAAATCACAGCATGGGGACAGTAATCTTCCCTCCACTGCTCAGCTGATAGGCTGGGCAGTAGGGGAACATGGTTAGGGCGCTCTGGCACTATGTGGCCTCACAGAGAGCAGCCCATGGCTGTGGGTTCCCCTCACCTTAAAATGAAAGAACTGGACTCCATTTGATCAAAGAATACCAGTCTCTTTCCAAGCAAGATTTTTAAGAAAAGAAAGCTGGTGGTGGAAGGGAGGGGAGGAAAGAACACTCTCCGACAGCCAGAGATATTCAAGTCTTCGTTACTGAAATCTTTGCAACGTGTGATTGAATAGAATTACCTACAAAGAGAATGTGGCATTTTAACATTATACAATCAAGTTACTTGTGGCAGGTGACATCTATCTCCTTGACGGAGACTGTATCTCAAAACTACATTCACAGAGCTCTCTATAAATTCAAATAAACCCTGCAATTTAATTTTCAACATATCCATATGTTTGAGAATTGAGCCTTCAGCAGTTGAGCACAGTTTGTGTTGATAGAACTGTACTCAATGAATTCATAAAAAGGCAGGAGTGAGGTGCCAGTGGAGTTATAGTCCGGCTTGGCATTGGAACGTCAGGGAAAGAGAATAACTCCTAGGTCTAATTCAGACTCTTGTGAATGGAATTTCCCAGAAGTTCATCCTTTCTTGTTTGATCAAACACACCATTTTTCATGGTTTAGAGGAACTATGCCATTACTTAGTTAGAAACACAAAACAGCAAATGTGTCATTATGTGCCTTGGAAAAGCAGCCAAGAATCCTCCTATAAATGAAATGAAATGAAATAAAAGCATTCATTCTTATCTTCTTCTTCTTCTTCTTTTTTTAAAAAAGGAGCTGACTATGACTGCCATTTATGAATGTAGTTGGTGGACCATCTGATCTGTTATTACGTAGTGCAAGAGGGAGAGCACCTGAGACAGCTGCTGTAACAAAAAGGAGGAAATGGATTATTTGCTTTAAAGAACATCTCCCCAGAATAAGTCTTCTTTCTTTGTCCGTAGCTGATTTGCATTGTTGGGAACGAAAGACGAGAGTGTTATTCAAAATGGGTAATGAGAACTAGGAGGGAAAGTTTAGGAAACCAAAGAACGACATATTTATTAATTTTATATTAACCAAAGTTTGATATCTCAAGGCTGCTTTTGTTTATTAGTTAGCAGAAAAAATAACTATAAAAAAGATTTTTAAAAAGTATAAATTACTGTTGAAAACAACACACACAAAAGAGATTATCTCCCAAAGCCTTTGATAATCAGAGCCAAAATTTCTCAGTAAACATTGCTCAGCTGGCACATTTCCACCCAACAGTCACCTGGCAGGAGCCATTCCATCAGGCTACAGCAGTCGAAGGAAGGGGAGCAGAGAGAAGATTATGCTATTTAACTGTAAGAATTGATGCTTGAGTTTGCTTTTTTCCTCCTCACTCCAAGCATTTTCTTCCTTTTCTGTTGTACATTTTAGATTTATCCAATGTTAGTCCTACTCTGAGTAGGCCCATTAAAGTTAGTTGACATTTATTAATTTCAGTGGATCTACTCTGAGTAGGACAAACACTGGATGGTTTCAACCCTATAAGCATTTTTGTTGACTGGCTTCTCTGAGAGCCTTTTTAGCGGGGAGAGCAGGGAACAACAACAACAACAACAACAACAACAACAACCATCACCACCAGATCTGGGAACATTATTATTATGAAGGAATCCCACTGTATTTGTATGGTGTATTCAATCTCTGAGTCATTTAAAGTGGGTGAAATCATCAGTGAAGGCTGTTCCCACCAACCTCAGCCTGCCTTCATCCTCTACCTGCCTTCTTACTTATGACCAATCCATGGGCAGCACTGCCTGCAAGCTTCTTCCTCTCTACTCTCAATGTTGCCCTTGAAGCAAGGAGAAAGATGAGGAGAAAGGGGGAGGAATAGGGAGGGGTTTAGTAATGACAGATTTGTATTGTAAGAAGAATGGAACTTACAGGAGGTAAAAAAGAATATAAGGTTGATATAAGACACAAGCATATGGGATGTAATATAAACTATGGAATAACAATGTAAATATAATTGATGAGTTCTATGTCTGTATGTTAAAGTAAAAAATTAATAAAAAAGTATGAATTCAAAAAAAAAGAGAAAGATGAGGAGAAGACTACAGTTAGTTGCTCTGCTTGCCATTTGGCTCTGACTCTACCTACTGTTGGATTCCGACTTCTGCCCTACCAGTCCCAATGGGCACCAGTCACCACTGCAAGTTATTGAACATGAGCTTGGTTTTTCTCAGCCGTATATCCACTGACAGAAGCTGCCTCTAGCCATTACTTGGAATATAACAAATGCTCTTACCACAATACGTAGATGGGCTGCTATATATAGATAGATGTTCAGTTAGAGCATTTGGACTCACACAATCTAGTGATACTATCTTTGTTTATTTGAATCTATGAATATGTTTTCTTTTGGTGCACCTATAGAAATGTCAATTCTGAATCAGGTCTGGATCAGGCCAGTGGCTCATCTAGTCCAGCATCCTGTTCCCCCTGTGGTAAACCTACAAGGCGGACCTGAGCTCAACATCACTCTCCACTCCTGCGGTCTCTACCAGCTGGTATTCAGAAGCATCTTGCCTCCAATAGTGATGGTAGAACATAGCCATCATGGCTAGTAGCCATTGATAGTTTTATCCTCCATGAATATGTCTAGTCCTATTTTAAAGCCATCCAAGTTGGTGGACATCTATTCCTCTTGTGGTGGCAAATTCCATAGCACATAGTTAAGCTATGATAGATGATTGATAGATAGATAGATGATAGATAGATAGATAGATGCTTTATTGTCATTGTACATAGTACAATGAAATTGAATGCCGCCACCCCCATTTACAGCCACATATATGCATTTATACATTTCCACACATACACATACATACCATCCATCACGACTCCCCAAAATCATATCATTTGGTTACAGCATTTAAAATAGTTATAGCTCTTGGATAAAAGCTGTGTTTTAATCTATTCCTTCTTGATTTAATTGTTCTGTATCTCTTGCCCGAAGGCAACCGTGCAAACAGGCTATATCCAGGATGAGATGAATCCTGCAAAATTTTTGGCATTCATTTTCAAAAGAGGAAGTGGTTGTGGCTACTAGCCACAATGGCTATGCTCTGCCTCCACATTCAGAGGCAGAAATGCAATTATGGGAGGGCAAAGTGCTCTTGTGTTTGGGTCCTGCTTTGGGCTTCTCACAAGCATCTGGCTGGTCACTGTGAGAACAGGATGGTGAACTAAGTGTGCCTTCAGCCTGATCCAGCAGGCTCTTCTAATGTTCTCAAGTTGTGTGAAGCTTTCATTTCTGGACAGACTTGTCTTCCTTCCCACTTTTTGGACAGTCTGGACAGGATGAGCATGGGAGACAAGTGTTAAAGTGGTGTTGTTTTATTTATTGAAGAGGACATTCCAGAAGGTGGTGCTGGAAGACCCTAGTCCAGTACATTGTCCAATGCCTACAGTGTCCCTTTGTAGATCGGGAGTGACACTGGGTGGCTGTGGCCAGCTGCAAAACTAAAACCACCCACACCCACCTTGTATTTAAAAGAGCATCTTAAAATCCTTTGAAAAGTGTTAGAATTTCATTCGCTTCTTATGGGTCAAATCGATTTTAGGAAGGTGTTTTGGGTGAATGCTGATTAGTGGGGCCTGGGTGTGAATACTGGGTAAGTAACCAAGGCTCTCACAGCCAAGAAAGAGTGAATTCCTCTCCCAAGTAACCTCCGTCTCCACGGTCCACCCCATGACATCACTAGAGGCTGCTTCTAGGTTTGGGCCCTGAAATCTCAGGGGCTGGGATGCTCTTGACCTGGCAACCCTAATCAGAACAGATACACATGACTAAAGTGTCCAGCAAATTGGCCACTGATGGCTACCAAACAGTTCTCTCCTTTCAAGTAACAGCACCCACCCCAGCCACTCAGCAAAACTGCACCAGGTGACTTTTGTGCAGATGCATTGGCACCAAAAACTGAAAGAAAACACTGAAATATCCCCTAGTTCTTTTGTGCTCACATGCCCTTTCTCCATTTGTAAGAAGAATTAGCAAATTATTTCTATAAATACTCTTGTGAAATCCAAGGAAAAAACTTTTTTCCGTAGTCTGGAACTGTGGTGGTATCCTGCAAATCTCCCATGATGGCTGAATATAATGCATTGGCATTCAATACGGGTGTCTTAGCCTGTGAGGGTGCGTTTTTGTTGTATTTTCAAAAATAGCCTGCTATTGTAAAAGGAGGGAGCAAATGTTAAAAATAAATATGCAATTGTGTTGGGGGGGGATGTGTTGCACAGCTGGGGGCATTTAAAAGGACTTAATTAACAAGCTCCAATCTTACGAAGTCCTCTCTTTTAAAAAATCGAGTAAGGTTCGTCCAATTAATTTTTAGGAGAAAAGAGAGAGGGTCTGATTGTGGGCTTACAGTTTAAAAAGAGAGACTCCTGCATAATGAAATCTTCCAGGCTGATTAATTCAGTGAAAAGCTGCTCTGAGCATAGTTTCCACAAAGTCATAAGCACTTGAGCATTTTTTTTAAGCCCAAATTTAATTATAGCCTTTTGATAATCAGGCTTTGCTCCAAAGAAATCCCTCAACTTCCCATAATACTTGGTGATGTCATTCTCTATTATAATTCACAAATTCCCCCACCGCTCCCAAAACTTCAAGCTTTCTCCATGTCAATGAAGGAGGAGATACAAAAACAAAACAGAGCTTCTCTTTTTCCTTGAGTTTTACATTTCATGTTTGGAAAACTGATATATAGATCTTCTAAAAGATGGCGTGTTGCAGAGAGAGGGGTAGGGATAGGAGCTTGTGAGAGCTTGGCTTCTTTCTTTCTTTTTTTAAGCCACCGGCTAAAAATTTACCTCATTAAAAAAATTATTCCAAAGCCACCCTGTCCAATAAAAATAAAAATAGAAGACATATTATTCTGATGTTTGTATAGCGTGTGTTCCTTCAGAGTAACAATTTTTTTTCCTGAGGAGACATTAGAGTGAAATGGAGGAAGTAGGGGGGTGTTAGAAAATACATAAGAGAAGCAAAAATAAAAAATAAAAAAAAATTAACCGAGGGAGAAAAAATTTCATTTGTATAAGCTGGCCCCCCTACTGTGGAATTTTCAATTATATATATCTAATTATGGCTGTCAGTTGATGAATTGAGAAAAAGACATTTTTGGGTGCCCCCCTCCTTTTTTTTGTCTCTTCGTCATCTCTTCTGTTGGAATGATTATAGCACACTTACACAACTAATTGCCTCACTGCTTATTAGTGATACAATTATGCAGGCCTAGGCTCCTTGTGTGTGAACAACCATCTGCAGAAGACGAAGGGAGAGGGGGGGCTGTGAGAGAAAGAGGGAGAAAAGTGACACTATTCAAAACTATCCATAATTTAACCAATGTTATTCCGACGCACTGAACTCAAACAATCGCCAGACCTTCATATTTCATACGCCTCTGGCATGAGCAGGGTTGGGAGGTTTCTCCCTTTTACTTTCTTTCCTCCTGCCCCCCTGCTCCCCCTCCCCAATCTTCCTTCTTCTCTGTGCATGGGTTCCCCTCTTTAGACTTGCTGAGAATTTGAAAGAAATGAACCAGGAAAGTGAGGTGCGGGGCAGAGGGAATCATTGAAATCTACACACAAACACAGAAAGCAAGGAAGCCAGGCATGGCTGATGTGCCCACTCCACTATGGTTAATTCTCCCCCCTTCCCAAATTTAAAAGCGATAGGGCTTTATTTATTTGGGGGGGGGGGTAAATTAGGGCTGCCATACGTCCGGATTTTCCCAGACATTACCAGGATTTCAAAGGCAGAATTGACGTCCATGGGGAGGATTTCTGAAAGGTCGAGAGTAAGAGTAGACAAGTATAGTGGTACCTTAGGTTAAGAACTTAGTTAGTTCTGGAGGTCCGTTCTTAACCTGAAACTGTTCTTAACCTGAGGCACCACTTTAGCTAATGGGGCCTCCTGCTGCCGCTGTGCCACCAGAGCACGATTTCTGTTCTTATCCTGAAGCAAAGTTCTTAACCTGAAGCATTATTTCTGGGTTAGTGGAGTTTGTAACCTGAAGCGTATGTAACCTGAAGCGTATGTAACCTGAGGTACCACTGTAAAGTCTTCAACAGTTTCCCTAGAGTATGCATTTTTCAGTTCTCTTGCTGCTGCCCACTAGGATTCCCTCCTCCTCTGATCGTCTTCAAATATGCTTCCCCCACCCCCAAGGAATTTCAATTTCCTCTGCAGTCATAGAAATTGATTCACTCAAAGTCAAGTTACAAGTGTAATGTCATTGTCTGTTACATTTCTGATACCAAAATCAAACTTCCCATTGTGTGCCTGTTACTACAAGAGCAGCTGATATAAAGGAGCTCAGCTTGTCTTAAAATAGGATTTCTGCAGCTTTTCTATAGACTGAGAGAGTTTGAGATGGCAAGGGGATGCGGAGCAACTGCTCAGGGAGCTTTGAACACTGCATTCCCTCTTCAAACTGCTCAGGAAGTGGGGCAGTGAACCAGGATCAATTTCTTGCCATCAGGACAGGAGGCTTTGTAAGTCCAAATGGAAGAGTTGTAGAGAATCCCAGACTAGGGACACAGAGGAAGCAACTGGGGAGCTTGGGACCTGTTTCTTGCAACTTGCATCCTTAATGTTAGAAGGAGACCCTGTTGACTCATGTCCCTAAAAAAAGACCAGGTGATCCTTCCAGAGCCATGGGTAAAGTCCCAGAAGACAAAAGGGGGAGGGAGTTGGCAGAAACATCTGAGGATGGATCGTAGAACCATGGAATTGTTGAGTTGGAAGGAACCTTGAGGGTCATTTAGTTCAGCTCCCAGTGATGCAGGAATTGCAGCTGAAGCATCCACCCTCTGCTTAGAAACCTCCAATGAAGGAGAGTCCAACACCTTCAAAGGGAGTCCGTTCCACTGTCAAATAACCCTTACTGTCATAAGGTTCTTCCTGAAGTTTAGTGGAAATCTCCTTTCTTGTAAATTGAATCCATTGGTACATGTCCCACCTTCGGGAGCAGGAGAAAACAAGCTTGCTCCATCTTTCATGTGACAGTCCTTTAGATATCTGAAGATGGCTATCCCATCTCCTCTTGGTCTTCTCTTCTCCAAGCTAAACATACCCAATTCCCTCAAGCATTCATCGTAAGGCTTGGTTTCCAGACCCTTGATCATCTTGGTTGCCCTCATTTGCTCACATTCCAGCTTGTCAATATCCTTAAATTGTGGCACCCAGAACTCCAGGTGGGGTCTGACTGGGCCAGCATATCACTGCTCAAAATGGTATTTGTTCTCTTCTAACACTGCTTCTGATTGGCTCCTGAAAATATCATAAGATTTGGGCAATAGATACATACCGTAGATATCAGGAAACAAGGTTCCACAAATATCCTTAAGCCAGTGTGGAGGAGCGGTTAAAGTGTTGGACTGGGACTTCGGAGACCAGGGTTCGAATCCCCACTAGGCCATGAAGCTCAGTTGCTTACTCTAGGGGTAACCTACCTCACAGGAATGTTGTGAGGATTAAATACAGAAGGTGAGAACCATCTAAACCACCTTGAGCAACATAGAGGAAAATACAATAAATGAATGAATCTGCAGTTCAGCCTTCATTTCTTTCCACATTACAAAGGAATTATATTTGTGGCAGCCACACCCTGGATCTCTAGGGCCAAATAAAGTCTTCTTTCTTCTCTCTTGCTTGGGCCCCACATTTTGATATGAAATGTTTTACCAATAAAATCGTAAGGACTCTTGCCATGGCACAATTTTGGAAAATAAATAATTAAATAATGTTTCTTGCCGAACCGTACCGGCTGAGATGGAAACGTCACGTTCAGGGGATCGTTTGTGTTGTTTTTCCCCCCACAGCTGCAAAAATAAGTTGGGAAAACACAGAAAGCATCTGGAGGGTGAGACCTTTCAAATGAGACCATCATTAGGCGTCGTGTTTTTGTAAGCCCTCGTAACTAGCAATCTGTGAAACAATTGTCAGGAAAACTTAACGGCTTCTTCCTCTAAAACAGGAGCCCATTTCTCAAAGCAAGTTCTCCCTCCTGGGAAATAAGAAGAAGAATAGAACCATGGTAGGAATCTCATTCTGACATGCACTGCAGGTGGAACCCGTTTCCCCCACACCCGAATATACATCCCAAAATGGATGTTATGAAGGGCTTCAGTACTTCATCACATGTACATGAGGACCTTTCTGCAAATCAGATCAGGTGACTGTAGGGATCACCCTTGAGGAGAATAGGGATGGGTGTTTGGAGTTTGGGATTATTTCTGCTTCCATTCTGATATACGATCAGCACACCCAGGAGTGTTGGTGAGGCTCATCTGACAACAACAGAAAACCGAACCTTTGGTGTCATTGTCAGCCCAGTCCTGGAGAATGCTGTGCCGGCCCGGGAGAGATACTGCAGGCACCTTCTTTTGCAACTTCTAAATGCCTGCTGAAAACATTTCTATTCCGTCAGGCTTATGCAGACAAGGAAGAATACACCTTTCCATAATAGTTTGCTGGTTTCTGATTCTAACATATTAATATGGTTTTTTAATGATATTTATGTAGTTGTAAGTTGCTTCTGTGAGGGATCCCACTCCCTCCCCTTTCGATTCTTCCCCAACCGTGACTCTCCCTAAGTTTCACTGTCCACTAGGATGAATCCTTCAGTGGTTATATGGGAGTTGTCTCTGGGGTACCTCAGTGCTTCACGTTCAAAACAACTCTTGCCACCTTTGGGATCTCCCGCCCTGGGTTCCCAAACAACTGCAGCTTGCCTTCCCTTTTTGGCAACTGCGTGGCACCTTTGGCTTCCCTGCCCAGTCCTCTGTGTGTTAGGGAATTAAGCCACCCGTTCCCTCTATCACAGGAAACCCTTAGTGCTTTTCCCCTCAGCCACACCTCTTGAGGCACTGACGCACTGCCACAGTCAGCGAACGTTTAAACACTTTTAACTTTATTAAGGTAACTTGAAAACATGGATATCTTGAGTTATTACTGGCACAAATCTTATATAATTCAGCTCAGTTACAATCTTTCCTGCATCCCGTTAGCAATGGTAATGATCTTTCCTCCCATTCCCCAAAGCCTAACCTCGCAGTTTCTCTTTCTAAACCTCCACACCCAACTGCCAAACCCCCAACTGCCTTTCCCGGTTGTTCCCCCTCCTTTTAGAATGCCAAGTAGCTCCGCCTCCCAGGGAACACCCACCTAACATGGGAGTGATAGGTTAACCCATGATGAACCAGGCCTTATTCCGCCACATTCGTCCCACCCCCAAAGTCATTGCATAGGCATAGTTATACATTTTAAACAATGCCGAAGCAATGTATTGGAGCTTAATCAAAACCAACAACATAGTATTTCCCTTTTGTACACAACTTCTATGTTGCAACATAACTTAACAAATAATTTACCTTTTCCTGTATCTTATTTTCACCATAACAACTAATTTGGCACTTATACACATTTCTAATTTGGAATAACATTTGCTATCACTCTAAAGTGTCCGTCCCAGGAAACCTCGAGCTTCCGCTGTCGTCTGGGCCTCAACACCAGGACTTGGTCACTAGGTTGGAAATTCCGATCTCTGGCGTGTGCGTCGTACCATCTTTTCTGTTGTGCTCTTTTTAAATTACAGGATGATAGTTCCTTAAGTTCCTGTAAATCACTTTGTAGATCCTGAAGATAGGTTAAGACGTCCGCATTCCCAATGGGTTCCTTTCCAGTCCCATTCCGGGCCAATAAAACCACGCTTTTATTCTGTCTCTGGTTTTATTAATGCCTAGATAAGCAGCCATGGGTGACTCCAGTGCCAACTGTAAAACTTGTAGTCGGTATTTCCGGGGCAAAACCAACTTTTTTTTTTCATTTTCCATTTGGCTGCACCTTTTCTCCTTTTGGCTAGTTTCATTTTCCACTTGGCTGCACCTTTTCTCCTTTTGGCTAGTTTCATTTTCCACTTGGCTGCACCTTTTCTCCTTTTGGCTATTCTATGACGTCTCCCTTCTATTGCAGTAAACAGGCAGGGATTCTCTAAAGTCACTTCAGAGTCAGGACCCTGCACCTCATCCCACAAGTCTCTCAGAGATTCATCTTCCCTCTGTTCCACTAAAACCTGGGTGTTAGATTCCTGTGCATTCGGTAGCGTAATCAGTACTTCCTCTCCCACAGGCTCTGTGGTTGATGCATTAATGGCAGGATTTGAACCCACAAGGGCTTTTGATTCCGCTCTTGTGATAGCATGTATTTGAGGTCTCCGTTTAGCTAGGTCGTTGCCTATCAGGACAGGAACCTCCAGATCATCCCAAATACCCACTGTCCACTTGCCATTAAAATCTTGATACTGAATATTCACTTCTGCCACCTGCACCTCAAACTCCGGTCCCCATATACCTTTTATGCTGTAAGATTGGTTTGGGAGATATTGTTCCTTAGGAATACAACTAGATCTCATCAGAGTAACTTCCGATTCAGAGTTCTGTAGTCCCACTAACTCTTGTCCATTTACTCTGACAGTCTCCAACAATTCCTTATTAACCTCTTCCTCAGATCTCCAGACCTGCATAACTTTTGCAGAAGCCTCTGTTTGACTATACGTTGGCTCCTGGACTGGTATCTGCGGTAGGTTTTTAGTATCCGTTTGAAGTAACAGTTTTACTGGCTTCGCAACAGCAGCTGCAGTTTGTGCTTTGACCACTAGAGGACATTTAGCTCGTATGTGATCTTCACTTTCACAAAAGAAACACGTAATTTTCTTTTGAGGTGGCTTATCAGACCCGGATTGTCTGACAGGATTGGGTTCTTGTCTTTCCTTTCCTTCCCCAGCTTGCCACAGTTTATTTTTCTGTGAAGGCGTAAAGAATGTGGCTTCATTACTATCTTGGCTCTGAGATAATTTTGCTCTTAGCCGTATCTCCTCCAGCCTCAGTCTTCCCAACTGCACTTCTCTCTCCATAGCAAATCTCTCCCGTTCTGCCTCAACCTTGGCTAATTGTATTCTTTCAGATTGCATTCTCTCCTCAGCAGCTATCTTAGTCTGCTCCTTTTCTGCCTCAACCTTGGCTAATTGTATTCTTTCAGACAGCATTCTCTCCTCAGCAGCTATCTTATCCTTTTCCTTTTCTGCCTCAACTTTGGCTAATTCTAATTTAAGTTTCATTAACTCCAGTTCGGAACTCGGATCTTCCCTTGCCTCAGATCCTTCTGTTCTCTCATCTCCCTTTGCCTCTTTAGCTTTCCTCAAATGCGCCATTTTCCTGACTGGAAAATCTTATCAAAATCACACAAAACTTGGCGTGTGGGCTTTGTATTCGAATCCCACCGCTGCCACCAAATGTGAGGGATCCCACTCCCTCCCCTTTCGATTCTTCCCCAACCGTGACTCTCCCTAAGTTTCACTGTCCACTAGGATGAATCCTTCAGTGGTTATATGGGAGTTGTCTCTGGGGTACCTCAGTGCTTCACGTTCAAAACAACTCTTGCCACCTTTGGGATCTCCCGCCCTGGGTTCCCAAACAACTGCAGCTTGCCTTCCCTTTTTGGCAACTGCGTGGCACCTTTGGCTTCCCTGCCCAGTCCTCTGTGTGTTAGGGAATTAAGCCACCCGTTCCCTCTATCACAGGAAACCCTTAGTGCTTTTCCCCTCAGCCACACCTCTTGAGGCACTGACGCACTGCCACAGTCAGCGAACGTTTAAACACTTTTAACTTTATTAAGGTAACTTGAAAACATGGATATCTTGAGTTATTACTGGCACAAATCTTATATAATTCAGCTCAGTTACAATCTTTCCTGCATCCCGTTAGCAATGGTAATGATCTTTCCTCCCATTCCCCAAAGCCTAACCTCGCAGTTTCTCTTTCTAAACCTCCACACCCAACTGCCAAACCCCCAACTGCCTTTCCCGGTTGTTCCCCCTCCTTTTAGAATGCCAAGTAGCTCCGCCTCCCAGGGAACACCCACCTAACATGGGAGTGATAGGTTAACCCATGATGAACCAGGCCTTATTCCGCCACAGCTTCACACTGTTTTTAATATGTTTTAATATTAATCATGTATGTTTAATTGTCATAACCAGCCCTTGGACCTTAGGGTGAAGGATGGGTAAATGATGGTGATGATGATGATGATGATGATGATGATATATAAGTATATAAACATTTATATGAAGAAAATGTGAATGGAATCAAATTATTCCCTGGCCCCTACTTGAAGCTTTTACATGCTCCCAAGGTTTATATCTGAGCTTGGCTCATGAGAACTCTACTGGTCTCTCTGGAGTCTAGACTGTGACCATGTAACATCTTGAAAACCCCCCTGAGAAGATCCTCTTACTAGAAGCCTATGCTGGAAAGAAAGAAAGAAGAAAGAAAGAAAGAAAGAAAGAAAGAAAGAAAGAAAGAAAGAAGAAAGAAAGAAAGAAAGTTCGAGGCTTTCCTTACCCTGTCATTATTTTACACAAACAAAATACAGTTCCAGCATAATCTGCTGCCTTTCAAGAAGGGATAAAATCCATTACTTATGCAGCAAATGTTTTTTTTTTTAAATGCAACAAAGAAAGGGAATAAAAATGCCTTACAACAGTTTTATTAAAAACAAATTCCCACAGTAAATACATATACACTCTGATACCATGGTGAAGGGGCCAAAGACATCACTGTTAAGTGCTATGGGAAGTACTTATAAATTACTTGAAATAAAAAACATTGTTGCCTGGACATCAGGGTTGAAATGCTGCAGTTTGTAATAAATTAACACAGAACTTCACTTCCCCTCACCGAACAAAGCGGCCATTTGTCTGAATAACCCACATTCAGCTGTGAGTTATATTTTCACAACTGCAACGGCATTCATTTGCAAATCATTCCACAGTTTTAATGCTAGCGTTTTAAATACCTTAAGAACTAATAAATAAAGCAAAGTAGAGCAAACAGTGGGCTTCTTGCCTAAAAACTACCCTAATTTGTGTGGGTTCCCACTCCCCCTTCCTCTCTTCTTTCTCTCCTCTTTCCCTTTCAGAGTAATTTTATACATGTCTAAAAGTTTCTTCAAAGTATGTTTTGTGCTTCTCCGTGAAATGCTCCTTTTGCAGTCTTTTAGTCCAGCCAAGACATTTCATATCTTCCTTCATTCTGTTGCTGCAAAGTGTTTTGGAAAGTTTATCTTTTGCTGTTAAGGATTTTTCTTCTCCTAATGCTAAGAGGTCAAATGTGTTACTGTTTCTGGACGACTCCTCCCTCACCAACCCCCTATGTTTTAGCTAACACAGTAGATATAAAGGGCTTGCATGCCATGTATAAGAAAAAAGATAATTCTTATTTTTCCCCTAAACAAAGATGTTTTTTCCAGCTTTCCTTTAACCGTTTGATATTGATGATGGATAGAAGATGCCCATCTTAAGAACATAAAGAGAGCCTACTGGATTGAGCCTCTTGTTCTTACAGTGGTCCAACAGATGCCCACAGAAAGCCCAAAAGCAGGGTCTGAGCTCAAGAGCACTCTTCCTGCTACTGTGGGCTTTTAAATTCTTTTTCTAAATTAAATGAGGGAGACATGATGGCGCTGTGCAAGATCATGCATGGTAAGGAGAAAGTAAATAATGAGATGTTTTCTCCATCTCCCATCACCAAGGTGACCAATGTCCTCAAGGCGATGGAGCATCTTCCCCTAGGAGAGAAGGTTGCAGCATTTGGGAATTTTTAGTTTAGAGAAAATGTGAGTAACATTTAGAATGATAGAAGTTTATAAAATTATGCATAGCATGGTAAAGTGGATAGAGAAAAGGTTTTCTCCTTCTCTCACAGCACTAGAATTTATGGACACCCAAAGCAGCTGAACGTTGGAAGATCTGGGACGGATAAAAAAGTCCTCTTCACACTGGGCATAGTTAAACTATGGAACTGATTCCAGCAAGAGGCAGTGATGGCCACCAGCTTGGGTGGCTTTAAAAAGAGGATGGGACAAATCCAAGGAAGACTGTTGAAGGCCACTAGCCATGATAGCTGTGTTCTAACTCCACTATCAGATGCAATATCCCTATGAATCCCAACTGCTGGGAATAAACATCTTCCTGCGGCAAGTAGGCGATCACAGATTAAATAAAATCCAGCAAGTAGCCAATAATCTTTGGCAATGGATGAGGGGGACTCAAGCAAATATGCTTTCTATGGAAATTGGGATATTACAAGAATAACCCTATTCATTTATCAAATGTTGGGAAGGGTAAGAAATCCTAGGTATTTCTACTCAGAAGCAGATCCTGTTGTATGGGGTTGGACCCTACCAGTGCACACATATACGTATCTACTTCAGTGTATGAGGTTATTATCTCCCAGGAAACTGGGTCTAAGATTGAAGCTTAAGTTTCTTAAAGCACTAGAAAGATTTGTGGCAGGGAAGTCAGGGACAAACTGAAGCCGAGATGATCAAGTAATGATGTGCTGCAGCTTTAGTTAAGACAAAAGTTGCACCTCCAGTTCGCAGAGTAATATCAGCAATATATCATCTGTGTTATTAGTATTTAATTGCATAGCTATTACTTTGTGTGGTGCTATTTGATTCATTGTCCAGCCATACCTGATTAGGATTCTTTGCTTAGGCTATTACCACTTTGCAGCCAGCTACCCATATGGTGTTAGCATTGAGCTTGTGCAAATCCTCCAAGCTTAGCATTGTATGTTCTATTAAAGAAGACTATGGGAGAGCACTGGTGTTAACATATGTTCACCTCAGCGTTCCATTGACCTTTATGTACAGCTTTAGGCTAAAACTGGATCATTGGAGCTGATCCAGTAGGAAATTGGGTTGGAATTGTAAAATTAGCCATGTGGCTATTGAATTCTTTTATCACCAGGCTCACATGTTGAATAGAGCAGGCACAGAGCTTTAGCAATCTAATCATCAACATTAGATCGTTCCTTTTTTCTTTCTTGCCATGGAGATTCTCCCTCCTTCATATCACTTGTGAATGATGCCTTGATCCTTGAACATATCAGCATTAGTCATAGAATCATAGAATTGTAGAGCTTGAAGGGACCCTGAGGATCACCTAGTTGAACCCCCTGCAATGCAGGAATATGCAGCTGCCCCATACGGAGATCAAACTGGCAACCTTGGTGTTATCACCACACTCTAACCAATGGAGCTATCCAGGTGATAGTCCAGAAATAAAAGCTCAGGATTCTCTCCATTGGCAGTGGCTCACTGGAGTTTCAGGCAGATGTTTTCCCCCCATACCTGCCAGGGGATGCCAGAAACTGAACCTGGGGATGGGCAAATCTGTCAATTTAATTTCCCCCCACCACCATTTCCCCATTATTAAATTCCTTTAGAGCTGCCTGAAAGTAAAAAGTAAGGTGCCAACCACATGGAACAGGCTGGAACAGCCTCCCACAGCACAAGACAGGCAGCATGCCCAGCTTCTGGTTGAAGTCATCTAGGCCTCTGTATGTGAGAATGGGGCTGAGCCCTCCCCCCAATCTTGAGGGGCTGGGCCTCTCCAAGCTTCCCCATGGCGGTGTAGGGCCTTACTGGGCCTCTCTGCAGTGGTGGCAGGTCTTGTCAGCCCTTGTGGCCTCCTCCCAATGTACATGACATCACAAGTGTTTGTCATACGTGTGGCATCACAATGTGCGATGAGTCCCCAACCCATTGTTTGGTGAAACTTTGTGCCTCTGACAGGAGACAACCAGCACTACTCATCTGGATGATCTGAGTGATCAAACCGGGACATAAAGGCTCAGTCAGTTCTTATGTTTTCCTGGACCCAAGTTGTTCAGAGCTTCCTATATCAGCAGAAGAACGTTGGACATTTTCATGAGGATATTCCTTTATATGCACACTTCATGCTAGTGTACTGTATGTATTTATGTGCACATTAGAAGGCTGGAGAACTGCATTGCAATGTGGCCATGACACCCTTCCTTCCTTTTGCTCTTTTGCTTGCCCTGCTCAAAGATTGATCCCACCAGACCACACCAGCCAGAGTCTTTCTCCTTGCCCTTCTGTGACAACAGGGCATTCAGCCAATCACTAGAAGACGTGATCATCACTTAATATTGGCCATGCGACATACTTTATGGTAGGACAGTCCTCTGTTTGAAGGCATCCTTAATTTGCAGTCCAGTCCAAGCCCAGTTTGAAGATCAGGATACCCCAGAAGGAAGGCCTCTTGGGGCCTTGAAGTTGCTTATCATCACACTGGGCAGGTGCACAGGTCACTATGTCTTCTCTATGATAGTGAGATGTATTATGTTTCTACTTAAATTATAGTAATTATTTCCAAGTGGGCATCTATACTGATGAATTAGCATATGCAATTTTTATGCAAATTGATGTCCTTGTTTGTCCCTTTTTGATGAGGTGATGCACTTCCTGTCTTTGGGGTGGTGGTGATGGTCCCCAACTGGCCACTATCCTCAGAGCCTTGCAATGTAGATGAGGACCTAGACGTGTCCAGTAAGGAGATGAGAAGTGACACAGTGTGGTTGCATGAATTGCCCTTAATTGACATTCCTGAGTTGGCATTCCAATTGTGGGAGCTCATCTGACCTTAGGGTTTGGAAAACGTCCCACTTGTAAAAACTGTAGCCATTGTGAGATGCTCCTACCATTGTTGAGATTTCTCTCCCCACCCCTTAGCTTCTAATACGCTCCTGGTATTCTTTCTCATTGTCAGAGCCAGAAATACTGCAGGCAACATCTAATCATATTAAACTCTAGGGTAGTAGTGATAATTAGTCCTTCATTAGATGCAAGCTCAAACATTCTGCATGCTACGACGGGGTCTCTATTTATTAAAAATAGGAACTAACGTAGCTCGGGATATAAAGAGGCTAATGGAGCATTTAAAAAAATTCATTAACTAATTAACAAGATTGTGTTTGTTTATTTAGAGTGCATAAAATGTTTCCATCAGGAAAGCCGCTCACTGAGGCTCTGTGGCTGCACTGACAGCCGAACATCTGCAGTTTAATTTAATGTGTTTACTAAATGAAGTGGGTAAATAAAAAGGGATATTTAACCGCGTCATCCCTGCTTCTGGTCTCCACGTGTCTCCAGAGGTCAGGATTCACTCCCATCCAGATTGCCACAGCTGTCAACCAGGCATCGCATAGCGGTTGAGAGCATCAGCTGTGAGCTGGACCTGCCCCCCTGTTCGTATCTCAGCCCTGACACATTCCCGTCAGGCTGGCCTTCACTTCTTCACCTCAGCCAGCGTCTTCTGATACCAGAGCTGTGATTAGCTGTAACAACCTTACAGAGTTGTTGTTTTGCAGGGCAGAAAAAGAGCACGGTGCTGTCCAAACTCAGCAGAGGTCTGGAGCACCTTGGTGCATAGCAAGCATGCTTGGAGGTCTTCACATTCATACCCACTCCTCTCCACCCAATAAACAAGAGGCATTATCAACATCCAAGAACCCTATCCATTCACGTAGAAGCGCATAAGGCCCATGTGGAGCTGGGCTGATTAGGGGAATACTGTATAAGAAGACATGCAGCCCAGGGAGACTGCTGAAGGCAGGATACCCAGAAACAGAGCATTGCATTTGGTCCCCAGGCCTGATGTTCCATATCGCTGACTTAGGGCGTGGATGGGGAACCTGGGGTGCTCCAATTCGTGAACTTACGGTATCTCCTCTTAGACCCAGCCAGCAGGGCTGCTGGTCAAGGATGAAGGGAGCTGGAGTCTGCCACCATCTGGCTCCCCACCCCTGAGTTAGGGGAAAGTGCTTCAAAAGCCCAGTCCTGTCCATGCAAGCTTGCCAGATCTCAGGGTATATGATGAAATGAGTATATGAAGCTGCTTTATCCCATGTCAAACCATTGGTCCATCTTCATGAGGGATGGGCCAATCTGTCAATTTCAGTTTCCCTCACTTTCTCATTCTCTCCACCCCATCCAAGTCTGAAATTCAGTTCTCTATGATATGAGCATATTGGGGAGAAACAGGTTGTTAAAGGAACTCCAAACCAACAAACCTGATGTGAAAATGTGGGGAACCGAATTTAAGATTAACTTCTGGAGGGCACTGGGTTTGGAAAGCTTGCTTCTGACTGACCAGAAGCTTACACTGAAAGACGTTCCTATTGTGATAGATTGCATTGGCACCCACAACTGTGTGTGGATGATGTAAGGGATCAGCATGCCCTGGCTTCTCCCACCTGCTGCAGCAAAAGTTCATAGTTTGATGCTCTGTTTTGAGAATCCAGCAAAGCTGGCAACTCCCCCCTCCCAATAAAGCAGGTGTTTCAAATTCACTTGAATATGATTGCAAAGCCCAGCTGAAGTTATCTTGTGTCAGTGGCGGGGAGGATTGCTGTTGAGCAAAACTTGGCAAGCCTCTCCGAAACCTCTCTCAGCAGCCCTCATCTGCCTTGCCAATGCGCTGGGAAAGAGATTCGGGCTCTTGTCTCAGCCAGAGGAGTCTATGAATCAATGCACACACACACACACACACACACACACACACACACACACACACACACCAATTTCCCTCTCCTCTTTAAAGTTTGTGTTTGCCTGGCTGTGTAACAATTAGCAATAAGAGATATTTTTTGCAGAAGGGGAGAGTAGCTGTGTTTGTTAAGGAAGAGAGACAAATTGTAAATGTAGGTCTGGCAATACAAAAGCAAGACATGCTAAGGACATAGTGGGAGAAATGTTCCACTTAGAAATGTTCCACTTAAAAAAACAACAACTATATTTGTATAGTTAATTATGTCATAAATAAATGAGTGCAGGGAAATCATGAAGGAACAGCAGCATGCAGGATCATATCCTCTAGTGTCCCAGCTAGCAAGTGGGAGGATCCAATCCTGCAGGGTGCTGGTTGCTGCTCCTTTGTGAGAGGCTTAATGTCCCTCGCATGATGTCCCACCCACCACCACATTTCCTGTGGAACAGATCCAGTATGGGGTAGGTGGCCCCCAGAGGCATTACAAGCAGGGGGCCCACAGAGCAGGCCCCCATGGTGGATTAGGTGGGCTGAGCACAGTCCTAGAATAAAACCCTACCATGGAAGTAGCACAGGTTCACCATGCAATGTGTGAAAGAGCATGGCGGTAAGTTGCAGGATTTCTTCTGGATCCCTTTCCATGCTTCTCTAGTAATGGTTGGATCCCAAATGATCAGAGAGCATGAGTTGCACTAGCAATGCTGCCAGTGCCTGGAATTAACAAATTCAGTTTAGCAAAGTTCAATGAATTAGTTCAAAAAATCTCTGAGCTATACTTGAAAGTAGTTCCCGAAATTGCCAAGTGACCTTGACATGAATTAAGTTCTTTTGGAGATAGAAGTTTGAACTCATTCTAGTTCGTTCTCAGGTTCATGCTCTTACATGTGTTCTTTCTACTCTGTGGGACTTTAAGTTTATAGATCATAATTGCTAAGGGGAAGAAACCTTGTCCCTTTCCACTGTCTGTGTGTTTTGATGTTGCCGTAATCTTCTGAAACATCTCTTACTCCTCGGCTGAATGCTGTTTTTTGAATGCTGGTTTGATATTTTTTTTTTTTTTTGGATTTTTTTTTGGGGGGGGGGCAAGGATCATTTGGATGAACTGGAAGTGAACGGCAAACTTAATAAAAGCCAAACTAGTTTGTTTTCTTAAAGGATGAATGTGAACTTGAATGACTTTGCTTTTTCATCGTGTTGAACGTGAACTAGAACTCATTCCTTTTTAAAATAAACTTTCCAAGCTCTGGACGCTGCCCAAGGAAGCATCTCCTAAAACTCTTGGCGGCACATAGGTCTTTTCTTTCTAAAAAGTTGCTTCCTTTAAAATACTGTACAGTTCTTTTCTTAAGTGACTAAAAAAAGGGTTGTTGTTTTTTAATCAGCCATTCTCATTCTGATGGCAAAAGGCTGCAATCCAGACTTCTCTGTTGTTGGCATCAATCAAACATACCAGGTAGGTAGCTCACGTTATACTTTGGTTATGCATTACACATTTGCATCAATTAAGATGAATAATTTAAGTGTTTGAAGGCTAGAAGATTCCCCCCCCCCCTTTCCTGCTTTAGACCCTTCATTTTTTAACTGTCAAGATCCACACACCAATCATTACTGAAGCTGTCAAGAGATGACATCAAAATCCAACACTGAGTTTCTCTGGTCCCTCTACCTGTCTGAATATTCCTTCTCAGTTTTACTTGTCTTAATTTCTTCTCAATAATGAAAGGAACGGTTCGTGACAATGGTGAAATCTCACTGATACAATGATGGCTGCACCAGTGTGGGCAGTCTAGAAATTGTCCATGGAGCTAATAAATGCTTGACCATCACTCAGAGACATCTGCTGGTGGCTTAAGAATATAAAAACATAAGAAGCGCCTGCTGGATCAGGCCAATGGCCCATCTAATATTTTCATAGTGGCCCTCCAGATGGATGTGGGAAGCCCACAAGCAGTACCTAAGTGCAACAGGACTCTCCTCTCCTGGGGTCTCCAACAATTGGTCTTGTTGCTGCCTCCAAGTGCAGAAGCAGACCATAACCATCATGGCTAGTATCTACCAACAGCCCTCTCCTCCATGAGGGTGCTTATTCTTCTTTTAAAGCCATCTAGGTTGGTGACCGTCACTGCCTCCTGTGAGAGCAAATTCCATAGTTTAACTATGCACTGCATGCGGAAGGACTTTCTTTTATCTGTCCTGTCCCATCTGTCAGGAATGCTTTGATGGTGTTTCCTGCTTGGCAGGGGGTTGGACCGGATGGCCCTTGTGGTCTCTTCCAACTCTATGATTCTATGATTCCAACATTCAGCTTCACTGGATGTCTGTGAGTTTCAAGGTTATGAGAGAAGGAGAAAAACCTTTCACTATCTGCCCTCTCCGTGCCGTGTGTAATTTTATAAACTCCTATCATGTCGCCTCTTACTCACCTTGCGACGCACATGCCATCATCACAGAACAAATGTCACAGCTAGGTCAAGAATAAGGCGAGGCACTTCTTGAAATGCTAGCTTTCTACAAGTGAGGAGGTTTTGCTGCACCATACATTTTTGCAGGATGTCCTCAGCATTCAGAGATATACACAACTGGGCACTGGGTTCTGAGCTTGCTCAATGAGCTTCTCCTCATGTAACCTACTTGTCAAGGCAGCTGTGGCAAAAAGAAAATGGGGCAGACCTGTGTGTGACATCCTGGACCCCTTGGAGAAAGGGTGTGATATAAATAAGCATCCGACAAAAATAGTTACGCTAAGGAGAGCTGTATCATACATTCTTTCAGAATGTGTCACCTCGACTGAAAATAAACTTGGATCTTCTCCAGACTGTCAGTGTTTTGTACATACCAGTCATTTAGGTTTGCGCGATTAATGTGGATCAAAGTGCTGTCAGTTTGATCCAACAAATTCACATTTTGTTGTGTTTTTTAATGATCTTCTAGCTGTTAGGAAAGTGACGAGGACATGCACTGAAAATTGTAGGATGAACAGATGATTAACAGGATGAGATATAAACACTATGCAAGTGAATCAAGGTGAATTTGGGATGAATTATTGTTGTCGTACAACTTCCCCACAAACAAAGCAGAATGGATGTTCCATAAAGACAAGACATAGTCTAACTTCCTTGTATACTTTGTGCATGTGCATTAGGATGAATGTTCAATGAACAGGTTTTCTAAAGCAGTGTTTTTCTACCTTTTTTGGGCAAGGGCACACTTGTTTTATGAAAAAAATCACGAGGCATACCACCATTAGAAAATGTTAAAAAATTTAACTCTGCGCCTCTATTGACTATATATAAAGTAATTCTCTTGAATAGGAATCAAATAAACACAATTTTTCCCACGGCACACCAGGCAACATCTCGTGGCACACTAGTGTGCCGCGGAGCAGTGGTTGAAAAACACTGTTCTAAAGGAACCCTTTGTGTTTTGGGGACCACATATGTATATCTTTATTGGTGAACAGTTGTAGGACAAGATGCTACGTTCAAGAAGAAGGTGGAGGCCAAGAGATGCAACCTGCAGAAAGTGATGACTGAGAGACAAACATCTGGCCTAGAGGTGATGGAGGTGGAACAGCTAAGACAGGGAGTAAATCAGACATAGAATCTGCAGGACTGCAGATAGCTCCCCTATGCCTACAACTTGTCCTACCAAGGCTCTGGGGCAGAACAGAGCCCTCTGTGTTGGCTCAAGTGCCATCCTCTGTCTTAAGGTGCTCCAGCTTAGAAACTAGGGACAATATGTGAATTGTGAATAAGTGGCAATATTGTTTCTTGATTGCCTGTTGGGCTGACTGCTCCAGTGGCCTGAAGATGCTGATTTATGGATTCCTGCTGGACAGAAAGGAGGAGTTACAATGCAACTGACTGCTCTTCTCAGATGGGGATTCAGATTCCCCTAGAGTTTTTTAAAATTCCAAATCCCAGAGGTTCTTGTCTTGCTCAACATCCCTTCCAAATCAGAGTCTAAGTCAGTGACTGAGGTCTTCATAGGTGCTACCATGAGCATCTGGGTCCTCCAAGCTCCCATTGTACATTGCTCATGTGTATTGATTATTTCGGGTGGGGGGTCAAAGAAGAAGAAGAAGGTTAAATTAAATTTATATGTTGCCCACAGAACCACATATTCCTTGAGAAGGACCATAGCACATGCATTGCAGGTAGAAGGTAACAGGTTCGATACCTTACAAGCATCAGACAGCGGGCAATGCAAAAAAACTTTTGCTGAAAACCTTAGAGAACTGTCGAGAGTAAGAGTAGACAAGTACAGTGGTACCTCGGGTTAAGAACTTAATTTGTTCTGGAGGTCCGTTCTTAACCTGAAACTGTTCTTAACCTGAAGCACCACTTTAGCTAATGGGGCCTCCCACTGCCGCCGCGCAGCCAGAGCACAATTTCTGTTCTTATCCTGAAGCAAAGTTCTTAACCTGAAGCGTTATTTCTGGGTTAGTGGAGTTTGTAACCTGAAGCATCTGTAACCTGAGGTACCACTGCACCGTGCAAGGTGAACAAACAGCCTGACCAGACAGAACCTGAAGGATATTGCAGAGCTGGAGAAGGTTATGAAAAGGGCAGTTAAATTGATCCAGGGGGTGGAGCAACTCTGTGTGAGGAAAGGATGCAGAGCTTGCCACTTCTGGGATTAGAGAAAAGGCGAATAAGAGGTTACATGATAGAAATTAATAAAATTATGCACGGCATGAAGAAGGTGAATAGAGAAGTTTTGGGCCTGATCCTGCAGGCTCTACTTAGGTTCTCATGAGTCCTACTGTTCTTTTGATGCAAACTTTCTTAAGCATTCTCACTTGCAAAAAAAGGAAAAGGGGGGAGGCAATATGTCTAGTGCTTTGTCCTTTGCTCTCTCTCTGATAATCAAATATTCTCATCAAGACAACATGTAGCACATAGATTCTGTGCTGTCTTCAACACCCAGCAGGAAAGCTGTGGTGAGAAGCTCTTGAGAAGGATTTCAGATTTATAGTGTCGGCAGGTATTTTTAGGTCTGTCTTAGAGATATGGCAACTCTGATACATCTCTCGCTCTGCTTCTTTGTCTGGAGTCTCTGTTCCAGACATGTCACCAAAATGGGGTATAATTGTGGTCTCCTCCTTCCTTTATCCACCCACCGATCTCTCTTACTTGGGGGGGGAAAAGCCTCCTGCTGCGCTTCATGGGGAGAGAGAGAGAGAGAAAGAGAGGAAGATTTAAATCTTGCCTGGGAAAAGCAGCGATTTTTTTTTTTTAATGTACTCCTTACATTGGTTAAGAAGGAATTATTCAACAGCATCCTGCATTTAAAGAAGGAAAAGGTTTAACTATTTCTTCATAGAGTTGGCATTTCCATGCCACCTCACCCAGATTGTAGCCTGACATGATAAGCCCTGGTGAATTCTCCACATACTGCAGTTATTATTGGTTTGTATTTTTATGTTGTGAACTGCCTTGTGATCTTTGGATGAAGGGTGGTGTTCTGCCAAGGGGCAGGGTTCTTTTTTTGGAATCTGGATCCAATGAAACACACAGATGGAAGAAGAACAAAAATATGCTTTAATTTTCTAGATACAATCAGACAAACGTAGCGTACCTGACAAGAGCCCAAGCACAAATCTCCTCTTCTGCCGCCCGGGGCCCCAAGAGAGCAGCGGGAGAGATCCCTCACACCAGGAAACCCACAGCACCCGGTACCTGGTCTGTGGCGAAGCCCCGATCTGTCCCCTCCATTCCCTTGCTTATATAGCTGACTTAAGTTTGATTGTTTTCACCTGGCTATCAGGCACCATTCCCGAATGGTCAGGGAATCAGGCACCTGAGTGTGGCTTGGCCAAGGTCATTGGCAGCTGAAGGTGTTCTCGACTAATTGCATCCTCCTCACAAGCAACCTTACTTTGCTAATTAGAGGAGGAAAAGGGAATAGGACATGTAACCTGACTCCTCGTGATTACAAAGATCTTCCGCGAGTTTCCACTACACTCCACCCTTAACATATCCTATTTCCTTTTCATCCTCGGTGTCATTTGATTGAGTATAGCCCACATAGGTTGCACCTTGCATACAGCTGCTTAATTTTAACAAACAAAAAACAAGTGAAGATCATGGAAATACATAATCACCAAAACAATGATAACCGGATGCAAGGCCAGGTTCAAAATATTGGTCATGGTGGGACTCCATCCGGAGAATATGTCCCACCAATGATGCACAGTGAGATCCCCAACATCTCGCATCACTCGCACTAACTCTGCTCCCTCATGTTTAATTTTTAACATCATTCCTCTAATCAAATTTACAAAGAAAAACTATACTCATGACTATCTATATGATCCCCCCTCAATCTGCCCTCTCTGGAATCTTTCCACCTAGTGATATCCTGCCAACTCCCCTGCGTTATCCATCGTTGGCCATTAAAATATTGGAAAGTGACATTCCATGTGATGGACCATGACAGCGTAAAATTATCATACGTCCATGGGATGGAGAAGTACAGTCGTTTGCCAGACATCATCCATGTCCCCTGTCCAGTCACATTCATACATCTGCCATGGATGCCGGGGAGCCATCGCCTTTGAGACAGAGCTGGTTGTTCACACAGCAGCAGCGTAGTCGTGTTCAACTCAGGAGGATTCGATTGATCATAGATGTGCGCACAGAGGCAGACTATTACCCACCACCACCAATTCATGGTGTCCTAGAAGCATATAATAAGAAAATTATTATGGCGTATTACAAAGAAATAGGAGAGTCATTATTCTCGCCGCTTCAGCTTGGCTGCATCTAAACATATGGGTGCAGTAGCATTTGCCAAAAGCACCCAGTAGGTGGCCCCAGGTCCCTTACTAACAATCTCTCCAGGTCTGTTTGGCTGATCGGGGTATACCACCCATACCTTCTGTCCAGAGGTGAGAGTGGTATCTGTAGATCCAAACTCTCCTCTCCTCCTGACAGTAGATGGAGGTGGACCTGGTGCTTCCTGAATATCGGGTACACTGATACGCTCGCAAATGAGTTGCGCTATTCGTTGTCCTGTTAGCAGAGATGCATCTTGAGTGCTGACATTATGGAGGAGCACCTTTACTTCTCCTTGGTAGTCGGCGTCCACCACCCCTCCTAAAACCTGCAAGCCTTTTAAGGCTAGGCTGGATCGAGGTGCGATGCGCCCATAGGTTCCATGGGGAACGGTGACCCCAATCCCCAGGGTACTAGTACCTGCCCTCCGGCTGGTACCACCACATCCTTAGGGGTTATGAGGTCAGCCCCAGCACTATCGGGCGTCGCTCGGAGGGGTGGCTGGCCATAAGGTTGGAGTTCCAGACCTTTAGGTACTCCACTGGTGCTGGCGCTGGCAAACTTATCATTCGTTGCAATGGTGTTTGGCCAGCGCATAGTGGACGGCTATTTAGTTCAAATTCCGCCTGATCTAGAACTTTACCCCCACCCCTTCAGGGTATGGGTGGGGGTCAACTGTTTAAGCTTTTGCTTTAGTAACCCATTTAGCCGTTCTACCAACCCAGAAGCCTGTGGGTGGTGAGGAATATGATATATCCACTGGATATTCCATTCATTTGCCCAATCTTTTACCTCTCCCCCTGCAAAATGACTCCCATTGTCACTCTGTACCTGAAGGGGCGCTCCATACCTCCGTATTAACATCTCCAACCCCTTTATGGTGTTCTGCTGGTTCGCTCGTGCGCAGGGGTAAGTCAAAAGATACCCTGAAAAGGTGTCTACCATGGTTAATGCATACTGCCAACGTCCACATTTGGGTAAGGGTCCTATATAATCAATCTGCCATATTTGCCCAGGACCACTTCCCCGATGTAATTTTCCCATGGGTGTCTTAGACAGAGGCATCTGTCTCACCTGGGAGCACACTTGACAATTAGCAACCACTGTGGCAGCGGCACTCACTGAACATGGAATGCCTCTCTTGATGGCCCATTCTTTGGTGGCTTTGGCCCCCAGATGCCCTGCCTTGACATGCGCCCAGCGTGCTAATACCAATAACTCCTCTTCTTCGTCTTCTGGAGTAGCTGTCCGTACTCTTGCTAACCGATCAGCAGCCTGATTGTACAGGGCAACAGGTGTCCCTGTTGTATGTCCATCTACATGTCCAATGTGCATTTGTACTTTTGAGAGCATTTGATCCAGTTTTATCCAGAGGTCCTGCCCCCACAATGGTCGGTTGTGGATGCAAAAGCCATCCTGTTTCCACTTTGGAAACCATACAGTCAGCCCTTTAAACACAGCCCAAGAATCAGTATAGATATATACAACATCCCCTCCTTGCTCAATTGCATGTTCCATGACCATTAATACAGCCATTAACTCAGCATATTGGCTGGACTTCCCTTTTCCTCCTCTGGTCAGAGTAATTTGTTTTCGAGGATTTAAAGCGGCGGCACGCCAGACTCGCTCATTTCCCTGGTAACGGGCGGAGCCATCGGTGAACCAGACTTCGTCATGAGTATCCTGCTCATACGGGGGAGCTTCCTGTGCTGGGGGATCTTTAAGTTCTAAGCTAGGAATTTCTTGGATTTCTTCCCCTGTAGGAGTCACAGCCAACACTTGCTCCTGCAGTGCGCTCACCCCATGAGAACCAGGTCTAGCTCTTTCTGCAATATACCACTTCCACTTTATAAGGGAAGATTGTTGAGCTCTCCCTACCCTGGGACTGGTAGAATCATCATTCACCCAAGCCATGATAGGAATGGCTGGTCGTAATACAACAGGGTCGGATCCAGTTAGCCTAGCAGTTTCAACCAAGGCCCAATAGCATGCTAAAAGCTGCTTTTCAAAAGGGGTGTACTGAACCGTGGGCAATTTACGAGACCAAAATCCTAGGGGGACGCGCTTCCCCTGCAGGCTTTTCTGCCACAAGCTCCAGACTGCAACTTCCTTATTTGCAGAGACTTGTAACTCAAATGGTTGCCCTTTAAGGTAAGGACCTAAAGGCATAGCAGCTGCCACGGCCGCTTTGGCATCAGACAGAGCTTTCTCCTGCAGCTCCCCCCATTCAAACTGAGCCTTCTTTCGTGTCACGTTATACACGGGTCTTAGTATCTGGGCTAGATGTGGTATATGCTGTCTCCAGTACCCCATCAGTCCTACCAGCCGCTGGGCTTCGGTTTTGGACGTAGGAGCCTGGAGGGTAGCGATTACATTCAGAACCTTTTCAGGGATATGCCTCACTGGTCCAGCCCACACCACCCCTAGGAATTGTACCTGCTGAGCAGGGCCCTGAATTTTCTTGGGGTTGATCTCCCACCCTCGGGACCGCATATGGTCAATCACTGTTATTAACCCTTGCTGCACATCTTCTTCCGTGGGTCCCGAGATAAAGACATCATCAATGTAGTGGGCTAAAAACAGGGCTAGGCTCAGTGTAATCTGCTGCAGGTCCCTAGCCACTAGCCCATGACATAAGGTGGGACTATGCAGATACCCTTGCGGTAAGACTTGGAAAGTATACTGTCTTCCCTCCCATGTAAAAGCAAACTGATCTTGCGATTCTGCATCAATTGGGATAGAGAAGAAGGCATTTGCTAAGTCAATTACCGCAAGCCACACCCCGGCGTTCTTCTCAATATGTTCTAACAAAGTTACCATATCAGGTACAGCTACGGCCAGGGGCGGGGCATGTTTGTTCAGTTGACGATAATCTACCGTCATCCTCCATGTACCGTCAGGCTTTTTCACTGGCCACACGGGGGCGTTAAAGGGAGATGCAGCCGGCCTTAATATCCCCACCTCAAGGAGCCCTTGGATTGTACGAGATATCTCTTCATGGCCCCCTGGAAGCCGATATTGTTTAACATTTACAGGCTTGGCAGGTGGTGGTATCTTGAGTGGGGTCCACTTGGCCCTACCTACTGTGATCGCCCTGACCCCAAAAACGTATCTTCCTAGCGGGGTATAAAACTCCCGACCTTGCAACAGGTCTATCCCAATGATGTACTCTGGTACATGGGATATGTAGACTCTTGCCCCAAAGGGGAGCGAATCCCCCAAGGCCACACGCAGTCTTACTCGGGTGGTGAGTTCTTCCCCATCCCCATACGCGTTAATATATACAATCTCTCCCTTATGTTTTGCTGGATTACCATATATCAGAGTGACCTCAGCTCCAGTATCCATGAGAGCTAACACTCGCTGCACATTTGCTTTGGACCAATGAATGGTTAAGGGAATGTGTGGGCGCGGGTCCCCAGGGATAGCCGTCTTTATTGGCCTCACCGCTGGAGCCCTGCCACACCCCTATCCAGTAGGTTGGGGTATTTCCCACCTATGTTCTGACAAAGAGGGGTACAGTGACTCCGGGGGTGGGGCAGTCGGCGTAACCGTGCCCCTGACCCGGGGGCCAGTCCCCTCCTTTTTAATTTTCCCTGCACATTTTTGCTTCCACAAGTTGTACATTTCTGCAGTGGGAATGCCATCTATATCTTCCTTGCGAACCCCTGCTTCCAATAGTTCCAAAAACATCTGCTTCCTCGTCACCTTAGGGGTGGAGGATGTTTTATCTGTCCTGGTGAAGGACTTCTTATCAGTCCCTGATTTTCCCTTCTCCTGTGCTATTCGGGCGCGGGGTTTAGCGACATTTTCTCTCTCTGCCTCCCCTAATTGTCCTATCAAGAGAGCAACTTCACCAACAGGTCTCCCTTGGGCGGGGCCCAGCAGCGCTAACAATGGGCCACGCATATGTGAAGGTGCGCCCTTTAACAGCCGCGCCCTCATGCCGGCAGTGAGACGCTGACTCTCTGGTCCCTGGAACCCTTGCTGATAGATCCCAGCCTGCAAAGCCATGCCACGCAGCTGTTCTATGGCTTCCTCAATGGTTTGCCAGGGGCCTGGCTGTTCTTCCCAATCCATTGGGGCGGGGTATCTGGCGTATACAGCCTCTACACACCACTGAAATAGGGAACCTGTTGCACCCAAATTAGGCATGCGCAAAACTGATTAACCAATGTATCACGAGATAGGGTTCCCAATTTACCAACTCCTCCCCCGTCAAGTAAAGACTGGTAGTTCCCTGGTCCCACAACCTAACCAGCCATTGGCTCAACCCCTCCCCGGGTTTTTGCCTGTTTGTCTTTGCCATTTCCGCCAACTCCTGCTGAGTGTAATCCCGTACTATCCGGGTGGCCTGGGCCGCCTGTGGGTTACCTGGCGGTCCCTTACTCTTGTTGGTCACTAGAGGACGTGCCTCAGCAACCCATTCCTCTTCATTCCCCTCATCTTCTCCCTCTGTCCATTCTGACTCCTCATCACTAGAATCCCAAATGTCCCCACTCCATGTCTTGGGGTCCCATTCCCGGGAAGCAATGAGGGCTCTAACCTTCCGAGGGTTAGGGATACACTTCTTTCTTACCCGCTTTGGGTGTTTCATTTTAGCGAAGCGAATAGCCATAGTGGCAGCCCGCTCCTTAGCCAGTTCTTCCCTCCCCCGAGCGCTTTCTAGCACCTCCTTAAGAATTGCCTGCTGGTCCTTTAAAGCAGCGATGTCCTCTAATTGCTGCTGTACCTTCCTCTGAGAGGCTTCTAATTGCTCCCAAACACTCCGGAGCGCAGTGAGTAGGACCCATCCAAGCCCCCCCACTGTCTTCTGCCCCGCACCTTTCTCTATCCCCATTAGCTGCAAACACTTAGACACAGCCATAGGGGTAGCACCTCCAAACCCAGCCATCTCAGCATCCCATGACACTGGTGGGGTCAACTGGTTCAAAATTTGAGCCACTGGTGCCCAAGCACTAGTGCTGGGCCAACCAGGGATGTGGCTCTGGCCATCCTCCTGCCTAGGGCTTTTCTTCTTCCACCAGGGCATTGTCTCCAGATCCTGCTCACAGCGCCAAATGTTCTGCCAAGGGGCAGGGTTCTTTTTTTGGAATCTGGATCCAATGAAACACACAGATGGAAGAAGAACAAAAATATGCTTTAATTTTCTAGATACAATCAGACAAACGTAGCGTACCTGACAAGAGCCCAAGCACAAATCTCCTCTTCTGCCGCCCGGGGCCCCAAGAGAGCAGCGGGAGAGATCCCTCACACCAGGAAACCCACAGCACCCGGTACCTGGTCTGTGGCGAAGCCCCGATCTGTCCCCTCCATTCCCTTGCTTATATAGCTGACTTAAGTTTGATTGTTTTCACCTGGCTATCAGGCACCATTCCCGAATGGTCAGGGAATCAGGCACCTGAGTGTGGCTTGGCCAAGGTCATTGGCAGCTGAAGGTGTTCTCGACTAATTGCATCCTCCTCACAAGCAACCTTACTTTGCTAATTAGAGGAGGAAAAGGGAATAGGACATGTAACCTGACTCCTCGTGATTACAAAGATCTTCCGCGAGTTTCCACTACAGGTGGTATGCAAATTTTAACAACAACAACAATAACAACTCTCCCCTCTCCAATATTATTGCATCATTCCTACCAACAGTGGGTGGTGTGTGTGTGTGTGTGTGTGTGTGTGTTGTTCTCGATTGGCTTGGCCTCTGATAGCCGTGGAATATTGAATTTTCAGTCTGAAGTTAACCAAGATAATCATCATCACCCTGGCCCCAATAATACTGTATATCTGTAATGGGTATAAGTGGAGGAACCATATAAACTTTGTATGGACTGCAGCTCCCATCACCCCTTACCATTAAGAGCTGAAGAACATAGAAGAGCCTGCTGGATCAGGTCAGTGGCCCATCTAGTTCAATGTCCTGTTCTTCCAGCGGCCAACCAGATTCCTGTGGGAATCTTGCAAGTAGGATTTGAGCAGAGGAACACTCTCCCCTCCTGTGGCTCCCAGCAACTGACATTCAGATGCATTGTCCCCTGCAACTGTGGAGACCGAGGATAGCAATCATGGCTAGCAGCAATTGATAGCCCTCTCTCCCACAAATTTGTCTAATCCTCTTTCAAAGCCATTTTGGTTGGTGACCATCGCTGCTTTTCTGACAGTGAGAACTGTCCAGCAGTGGAACGGACTACCTCAGAAGGTGGTGGGCTCTCCTTCACTGGAGGTTTTTCAAACAAAGGTTGTTTGGATATTCTTTAGCTGTGGTTCCTATATTGCAGGGGGTTGAACTAAATGACCTAAGGGAGTCCCGTCCAACTTTAAAATTCTATGATCCTGTGTCTAACTAACTTAAGCATGCCCTACACCATCTCACTGCCCACCTCGCTCAAATAATACCTCCGAGCCCCCGAGGGCTGCTGAGATGTATGTTCTCCCCCAACACACACAAACCAACCCCCTCGACTCCCCCCCAATTAATAATTAGCTACCTAATCCGTGTGCCATACGATATAATAATCAAAAAGCACTGTTATCTCCACAGAACCCATACAAAACACTCTGAGGAGAGACTTTAGAAAGAAAATACTGTATATAGAACAGATAACCTCAAACATTAATAGGAGAAAATCTGTTCAAATCAAAGCATTCTCCCCTCCCTTTTTTTTCATAATAGCCTTTTCATTCTTTATGATTTTGTCTTTGAAAGCTCCTTCAGTAGATGACAGTCGATATTGTTCTTCTTTCCTGCTAGAGACAGCAACGGGGGGAGAGGGGGAGAGAAAGAGCATTGAACAGCTTCTCCCTGTAACATAATTTTTTTATATATAATTAATATATACAACTGTGCCGCACAAGGTACGTTATGGTGAAGTACAATTAAGAGGTGTTTGTTCCTGTCCCACACAGATGATGCCTATAATTTCCCCGCCTGTTTAGAAGTCACCCATTATCATTACATTTCACGTGTCTCTTTCCTGATCTTTATAAAAGGAATAATGCACCTGATTTTGTTTATTTTCCATTAAAACACCAAACAAACACACGTTTAAGGGAGTAAAACCGGGGGGGGGGGGAGGTGTGACTCTGATATTTCAATACCATCAACTTTTAATTATAATCTAACATCCTTATAATTATAATCTAACATCCACCACTAAGCTGTGCTCTCTTTGAGTGCTGAGCTGGGGTGGATCCAAGTTTCTCGCCGGAGTTGTTCATGAACATTATTATTTTTGGGGGGGAGGGTCAGGAAAGAAGGAGCACAATTTTGTATCCGTGGGGAATCATCACCACCCTTCAATATCTTGACCACAGTTGCCCTGCGTTGCTAACTTCAGGGTTTGATTACTGCAATTTGTGTTGTGTGGGGCTGCCCTTGCAGAACACGGATGCTACGTTGCTTGTGGGGACAAACTACCGCCAGGATAGAACTCCTTGCTCGCAGGATTTGCACTGGCTACCAAACTGATACCGGGCCAAGTTCAAGGTATTGGTAGCTATACACAAGTCCCTATACAGCTTAGGACCAGGTCACTTGAAAGACCGCCTTATCCCTTATATACCCAATAGGTAAACTCAGATTGCAAAGGGGTAAAATGTTTCAAACAGAGTTTGCAAACCTGAGACTGTAGGTAAATCCTTCATTTGGCTGTGTGAATAATAATAATAATAATAATAATAATAATAATAATAATTTATTTATTTATTTATTTATTTATACCCCGCCCATCTGGATGGGTTTCCCCAGCTACTCTGGGCAGCTTCCAACAGAATGTTAAAATACAACAATCTATTAAACATTAAAAGCTTCCCTAAACAGGGCTGCTTTCAGGTGTCTCCTAAAAGTCTGGTAGTTGGTTTTCTCTTTGACATCTGGTGGGAGGGTGTTCCACAGGGCGGGTGCCACTACCGAGAAGGCCCTCTGCCTGGTTCACTAGCTGGCCTCAGTCAAGCTCCCACATTTGCTTTATGGGAATAATAATAAACCTGACTTACCTTAGAGCCGGCACAGAGCAGAGCTACACACATGGAAGTTCCCAGTTTGAATCTTGCCTCTGCTGTGAACTTAGTAGGTGGTCTTAGGCAAGTTGCTTTCTCTCCGCATCAGTTTTCCCATCTGTCGTAGGGGAGATAATGATATTAACTTAACATAGAGCAGCGGAAGCCAATATGATGCCTTCTAGGTGTCAACAGACAAGCACGGCCATCACCCCTTATTTTTTGCCATGTTGGTGGGGTGTTCCAACAACACCTAGAGAGCACAGCAGTGGCTACCCCAACTTTAAAGGGTTGCTCTAAACACTGGAAGCAGATCATGCATGCAAAATGCATTGGATGGATATTTGAAAACTCTAAGCAGATGCTTAATAATAATAATGTATCCAACTAAGTACTACTCAGAGTTGACCCATAGAAATTAATACACCAACATTAATCAAGAGCCAATGTGACATGGTGGTTAAAGTGTCGGGCAAGGACCCGGGAGACAAGGGTTCAAATCCCCACTCAGCCATTAAGTTCATTGGGTGATTTTGGACCAGTCACTGCCTCTCAGTCTAACCCACCTCACAGGGTTGTTGTGAGGATGAAACAGGGAGGGGAAAGAAAACAATGGATGCCCACTTGAGCACTTTGGAGGGAAGGTAACATGTAAATCAAATAATCAAGAAAAATAAATGTCCATTAATTTCAATGGGTCTACTCTGAGTAAAGCTACCATTGTATACAACCTAATAATAGTTTGTTATAATGAAAACTGGACTAATGTTATGTGGAGTGTTTCTGAGTATTCAGGGCACAGAATTGGAAGGGGTTTTTTTTAACAAAAATGTAAACCCCAATTTTAAAATATTTTTATAAATTAAAAATGTCAATGTGAAACTAGCTCAGGCAGGATGATATTCTGATCCTGCTGAAGCATCTTTCCTTAATTCTATTTGTCAAAAAACAATGCTGGGAACCTTTTAAAAGAAAAATCTGGTTCTCAGAAATCACATAGAAGCATAAAATAGTTAATATTAAATTTTGAAAGCTTGCGCAACCGTTTAACTTTTTACATGATGTGCTGATGTGTCCTCGACGCCAGGGATGCTTTGTTTATGATTAATGAATGACTCGCCTTTTGAGCAATCTTTGGTTCACATTCATGCTTAACTATGAATTTGAAGAGACCATTGGGCTGGGGGGGCTGTCTAGTGGAGGGGGTGCGTTGAGGAATTATCCTTTCTATGTTGCAAAAAGTTAATAAGTTGGTGGCCAGAGTTCATAATGATAACGTAAGTGTGGGTGACAAAAAGGTCTGGAGATGTTCCAGGCCTGTTACAACAGTTAGCAAAAAAAAAACTTTGTAAAGCCTGGAACTCAAAAGTAGATTGGGGGGGGGGGTTGTTTGGTTTTTTTTAAAGGTCAGAGGCCATTAAAATAGCATTTTCCAGGAAATTGTTGCCAACGTTATCAGCCTGGTACTGGATAACACTCTGCCATCCAGAGAACTACCACTGATATTTGTAAAAGAGGTTAGAGTTCACACTGAGCAACTGTTTCGAACTGCCTGCAGGGAAGTAGCAAGAAAACTTGAAGTGCAGGAGTACATTGTTACAGCCCAACAGAAGAGCCATAGCTCAGTGATAGAGCAGGGGTGGCCAACTTCCAAGAGACTGCGATCTACTCACAGAGTTAAAAACTGGCAGTGATCTACCCCCTTTTTTGGTTTTGTTTTTTTTAGGAAGGAAAGCCCTGTTTGGGGGGGTTCACGTAAAAGTTGTTGAGCTTCTTTAGGGAAGAGGAAAGCAACATTGAGCTTTTTTTTTTTTTAGGAAGGAAAGGCCTATTTTTGGTGGTTCAGGTCATTTTTGGGGTGCAGGGCAAAGATGTTGAGCTTTTTTTAGGGGAGCCAAAGTTTTTTGGCTCCTTTGGGGGGAGCCACTGATCTACCGGTGATCTACCACAGACGGCCAGTGATCTACCGGTAGATCGCGATCTACCTGTTGGACATGCCTGTGGCAGAGCATCTGTCCATAGCCTTCAACATTTCTCTGATGAAAATAGGGACGTCCCATTCCATAATGATAATTTTACTATTTATATCCCACACATCTTACTGCTCAATTTTTTTTTACGCTTAAGCCAAGTATTTAGATCTTCAAGGTTATAGATCATCAATACAGGCAACAAGAATATATCACTGAAGAAGCCCGAAATTGCCAAGGGAGTGCGCTATCCACAAGCCCCAATAAACGGGCCCCAATGGGGGCGTAGCGGTCTTGTAAGTAGTCAGACTGCAAGGGCAAAACAGGTGCAGAACGCCGGCGCCCTGTCTATTTCATCAGCATCCCTCGGTCGTTGCGAACAACGGCGAACTTACCCGTTGTTGGAATCTTCATGAACTTATCTACAAACATCAAGAAAACCAAAAACAGAAGCAAGCACTTGAAAAATCTAGTGAAACCAGACTTTATCAGTTCATTTTAGTGGGGGTAATTCGTTAATTTCTGAGGCATTGTGTCAGGATTTGTCTTTGTCTTATAAATTTGATAAACAATGTACATCATTTAGGTTATATTTGTTTGTATTATCTTCGCCGTTGTGTTGCTTGGGTAGTACCATTATCTTTGCTGGCAGCACAGGTTTCATCTTTCTAGCACCAACCCAGGGGTTGGCAAGGTTTACCTCGTCTGGGCCGGTTCACTCCAGTGGAGATCCCTCCATGAGCCGGATGGTGTGCGTGCGTGAGCGCCCCTCCCCTGCGATTTTTGGCGTCTGCATCTGCGCAGATGTGGTTTCCGGCGTCTGCGCATTCACGAAGTGGGTCCTCATGCGGCGCTGCGCTGATTTAGCACAGCGTGCGGGGACTTGCCAAGCGGGTGGCTCAGTTCGGGGGTGGCTCATGGGCCGGTTAAATGACCCCTGTGGGCCGCTTGTGGCCCATGGGCCTTAGGTTGCCGACCCCTGCCCCAACCACTCTGGGCAGCTTCCAACATATATAAAAACATAAGAAAACATTAAACATCAATGTTTCCTATACAGGATTGCCTTCAGATGGCTCGGGGGGGGGGGATAACTCCATTCCCTCCAGCATTTCTCCAATGGAAATAGGGACATCCTAAGGAAAAGTGGAACATTCCGAGATCAGATCAGAAACCGGGACAGCTTCTCTAAATCAGAGATGTCTCTGGAAAATAGGGACACTTGGAGGGTATGTCTGTCTTGCATGCTGAAGGACCCAGATTCAATCCCTGGTACTTTCAAGAAGAGCTGGGTCCGGGAAAGACCCCTGCCTGACACCTAGAGAGCCACTGTCACTCAGGGTAGACAAATTAACGAAACGAATTTCAGTGTGGACAAATGTAAGGTTCTTCTGCACTTAGGCAGGGACAACCAGATGCACAAATACAGGATGGGGGGGACACCTAGCTCAACAGCAGTGCATATGGAAAGGATCTGGGGGTCTTAGTAGATCACAAGCTTAACATGAGTCAAGAAAAGCTAAAGCTATTGTAGGTAGCATCATCAAAAATATAGTGTCCAGATCAAGGGAAGTAACAGTACCACTCTATTCTGCTTTGGTCACACCACAGCTGGAGTTCTGTGTCCAGTTCTGGGCACCACCATTTAAGAAGGATGTTGACAAGCTGGAACTTACAGTATGTGGAGGAGGGTGACCAAGATGATAAATGAGAAGAGGAGACTGAGAGGTGACCTGATAGCCATTTTCCAATACCTGAAGAGCTGTCACATGAAAGATCGAGGAAGCTTTTTTTCTGCTGATCCAAAGGGCAGGACCCAAACCAATGGTTTAAACTTACAAGAAAGAAGATTCTGGCTAAATCTTCAGAAGAACTTCCTGACAGTAAGAGCTGTTCATCAGTGGAATGGACTCCCTAGGAAGGTAGCAGACGCTCCTTCGTTGGAGGTTTTTAAGCAGAGGTTGGATGGCTATCTGTCAGGGATTCTTTAGCTGTGATTCCAGCATTGCAGGGGGTTGGACTAGATGACCCTTGGGAGTCCCTTCCAACTCTATGAATCTACGAATCTTTGAAATATTGATCAAATCAACCAACAAGCTGTCTAAATACAAGGCAGGTTCCTATTTTCCTATGAGACAATCCTGCCTGAAACCCTGGTGAGCCACGGCCCATCAGAGTAGACAACAAGTGAGTTAGATATGCCAACGGATTAACTTACCATATTGGCCTGAATATAAGCTTTACTTTTGCCCCAAATTCCGGCCCTGAAAAGTGTGGCTTATATTCACGACCTTATGATATGCAGCCAGGAGCGTGGGGCAGCGAGGAATGGGGTGGCTTATATTCGGGTATTTTTTTCCTCCCTGCCCCAAATTCTGACCCTGAAAAGGTATGGCTTATATTCTGGTGATGCTTATATTCGGGCCAATACAGTAATATAAGGCACCTCCCTGTGTTCCGAGTACATTTCCAACCTGCTGTGGGAAATAGGTTCAAGAAGTGAAGCAAACAGAAATCCCCGAGGTGTGGGACATTATTGGGTGGAAGGTGGTAAACAAATGCAGTTAATTGTATCCCAGTTTGTGCTTCTTCTTCATATTTGTTTTTAAAGGTCATAGAGCAGACGGGGAGGGGGGGGAATGTCCCTTTTTATCTGTTACCAAAGCATCTTGTCCATTTTCATGTTGATCAAACATATGTGATCTGGTCACCCCTTATTTGTTTGGGAACTGTGTGTACCATAGCTGAGTTTACATTTCATTATTCTTTGCAGCCTCTATGAATCAGAGCAATTCACCTTGATATTTGTGTTGCAAAGTTCAATGGTTTATGAAGAATGGTTTGTGTCATCACTTTGAAATGGGGGTGGGGGTGGGGGGGAGCGTGATGGAAGATGCAGCTCTACGAATGATTAGTAAATCCAGCCTGGCCTTTGCTCTTCAGTTTGCTTAATATTGTGGTTTTATGTTTTTCCACAATTTGTTCAGAACTATTTGTCCTCTGGATTATTAATCTATAACTAAACATTGTCCTTGGTGTTCATTGAGTGGAAGAGGTTTGGAAGGCAACCAAATCTATTATCTTGCCTTTGAAATTGTGCGTCAAATTATTCTCACCCTTTGTTCAAAGCCTCTTGTTCCTTGTAGGTTCCTCTGGAAACTTGATGTTGGATAAGGAAGGCCATTGGCCAATGCAAGAGGCCACAATCTTTTGTGGGCTATCCAATCCAGACAGCAGCTAACAGAAGTGTGAGTTGTCTATTTTGTGGGAGCCAGTGGACAGCCAAGCCACCCACCCACCCACACACACACACAGAGAGAGAGAGAGAGAGAGAGAGAGAGAGAGACCACACACATCAGAAAGAAAACTTGTAAGAACTTGTATGTAAAAATGAGTGCCTGGGTTTGTTTGTTTCCTCTTCCCTCCCAATCCCTTTTCCTTTCAGGTCATGTTTCTTAGACTGCGTAATTTGTGCAGGATTGTCTCATTATTGATTACTGGGAGCTATTCTGGGAGCTGACTTTCTGCTGAAGTGTGGTGTAAAAATACTTACTCTAGACTGGTTTCATTTAATTAATGCTATCAATTAATGTCATAAATAGTTTTTTCTGTGAGGTGTACACCAAAATGTCTCAGGAAAAGGGGATGACAGCAAGAGAGACTCATTCATTTATTTAATGAAATTTATATACTGCTTGATTGTAATTGAATAAAATAAAATAAAAATCTCAAACTGTGTTCCTTCCTGTGAACCTCAGGCAGTCTTAAAAAGTTTTCAAGGATGTTATTAATCAAGCTATACACAATATATTGATGTTTAAGCATTGTATTGCCAAATGTGCCCTAGTTTGTCACTCGGTCCATTCTCCTGCCCTCAAGTAAATGCAGCTGCAACAAACCCGTGCCTCACATTTGGTGATCTAATCTACTTTTAAAGTATATTTTTAAAAATAGCTGCTCCTGGAGGAGTTCTGTGGTCTGTTTAAATGCAGGATACATGGCCAGGTGTTCTTTTCTTTAGAAAAAAAATAAAATGCTAATTAAAATATGCATCTAGGCAAGGAGAATATTAACCTAGTCAGGGTTTGGAAAACAACCAAAACATCTCGTTGGTGGACCATAAAACTCAGAACCTTAATACTTTCCACAGTGGCCTTTCTAAATTTACACACACACAGCAGGGCTTTTAAGTTCCAGAGATTTCAATGGGAGAGCAATAAGGCACACTGGACTTTCCCATTGACATTAATGGGACTTTCAAATGCTTAACTTTGACCAGATTGTGTCAATGCTTCGCAAAGAGAAAACAAACAAATACACACACACATACACACACACACACACACACACACACACACACAGGTACCGGTATATATATATATATATCCTAATTCTGAGGCAGGGCGGTGTAGGGTTTAGAATTCTGGCCTAGGCTGTGGAGACCTGGGTTCAAATCCTCCTCAGCTCTCTGGGTGACCTTCGGCCAGTTACTATTCTTTAGACCAGTGGGTCCCTATCGTTTTGGTATAGCTACCCATGAGCAGTGGCAGAGCTTCATGCTCTGGCACTGGGGGGGGGGAGCAAGCGGGGGTGTGGCAGGCACATGTCCCGGGGGCATGGTGCACTGCCCACACGGGCATGGCACCCAGCACAGGCGGGGGGCAGCCACGATGGCACCCCACCGGGATTGCACTGCCAGGGTCAGGGTGCTCCCCCCGACCCCATCTTCCTCTGCTGGTGCCCACGAGTCCATTGCTGACCCATAAATTTATTTTCACTTGGATTTTGGAGCTTCTCTCTGCCACCAGAGAGCAGTTCCCAACTGTTGAAACGTAAGGACTGAGTCTTTCTGACGTTTGGTTACAAACATTATAATATGTCAACCAAACAAAAAGTTGTAAGAGGTATTCAGGTAAGGATTACAAGTGATAGAACGTTCCAGGATAAAAATTAGATTGAACGCTCCATATATAGTGTGTTGACCTCCTTAGAACAGAGGTAGTCAATGTAGCTTCTTCCGGATCGTGGCGGTCAAACGCTTCATACCACATGGGCTGCAGGAGTACTTTGACATGAAACCCACGGGCCACAAACTGCCTTGCGGGGTGGGGGGGAGGCAAGGTCAAAATTTGGCACATCTTCCCCTCAGCCCTCTCTGAGGCACCAGGCTTTGAGAAGGAGACGTGAGGCTTTGGGAGGTCCTAGAGCAGGCATGTCCAAAGTCCATTTCGGGGCCTAATCTGGCCCGCCAGTTGCTTTAATCCAGCCCCAGTTTACTTCCTGGGGTAAAATCCTAAATAAAGCTCAACAACTTCAATCCTAAAAGGAAAGCTCAACAACTTTGGGGTAAAATCGTAAAAAAAAAAAAGGTCAACAACTTTGGTTGGACCTTTGGTCGGCCTTTCCTTCATCAAATCTGGCCCTCTTTGAAAAAAGTTTGGACACCCCTATCCTAGAACATTCCGAATGCCTTCCCAAAGCTGGGAAAGTGCTAACTAGGCTTTGGGAAGGAGGAAAGAGAATTCCTCCTTCATACCTCCTCTCTCATGCCTCCTTTCTAAAGCCCAGTGCCTCGCTTAACTAGCTTTGGGAAGGCAGCGCGAGGGCTGGGGGCATCAAAGGTTGCCACCCAAAAAGGCACTGAGGGCCCCATATGGCCCTAGGACCGCATGTTGAATGGCCCTGCTCCAGATGTTATTGGACTACAACTCCCTGCATCTGTACAATAAAATAGGATCTAACTCCCCGCTTAAGAAACCCTTAGCCCTACTCCCCCCCATTGTTTTGGGAACAGATCTAATGCAGGTTGGCGACTCAGCCTGATCTTGGGGTCTCAGATCAGGGTCATAGGGTGGATAGGGAAAAGTCTATGCACAGCCCTAATTTCTACAGCAGATCCAGTGGTGACCTTCTCCAAAAAATAAACAACTTTCTTCCTATATTTTGCACAGTTCAGTTTTTTCTCAGCATTGGCTAGTTTTAAGGGGAAGCTATAAGGAAAACCTTGTATAACTTGGCTATAAGCTTAGCCAGCTATTGGCCTGGCTAGGATTTTTTTTTTCCTTAATGGGTTAAAAGACATGTTGATATATGGCAAACAACACAATCCTAAATGTATCCGCTCGGAAGGTTTTATTCCCTGGTTCTAAGACTGCAACCAAAATGTGCGGTTCCAAACATATCACACCAGACCTTGAAGTGAAATGGAAAATAAGCTTCGCAAGTGAGGCTTGTCGCCATGGCACACAAACACATAATTAATTTCCAAAGGCTTAATTAGCAATGGAACAAGCTAATAAAAATGGCAGCTCGTCATTTACAGAAGGAAGTTTGCATAAGTTGCTGTTTAAGTTTTGTTGGGAGTTATGAGCCCACACGAAAGGCAGACAATTATATAACGCCCTCCTCTTTCTCACCTACAAATTCCCACACATCAGCGCTCCAGAGAGACCCGTTCCCCCCCCCCCCCGCCCTGACCAAACTTCTGTTAACTCCACCTGTTTCCAGGGAATGCTTTGCCTCTTTGCGCTTGTTAAGTAAATGATTATCATAAGACTATCGAGACATGGTCAATCAAATTAACCCCTTTTGTCCTAGGCCCCAAATAGTTCCCTTCATTTGCCTAAATTCAGTTCCTTTTGAGGCATTTATATGTATGTATTTCGCACCCCCCCCCACCCCTCCCTCCAAAGCTTTTGGATCTTGCCTCCTCCGGATTCATGCATTAGCAAACTGTAACCTGAGAGTGAGGGGGCTTTAGAACAGCAGGACTCCTGGGGGACCCAATTGTTTTGCTAATCAAGATTATTGCGGCCATTGAGCCTTGGAAGTATAGCCTAGCTGACAAAATTTGTCAGCTTCCCATGAAATAGTTCTGTCAGTTTAGTCAGGGTGCGGGGATAATATTAACATATAAATGAAGTCCCTTCTGTTCCCCCCACCACCCAACTAACCCCTTAATGGATTCAGAGAAAATATAAACACACACACACACACACACACACACACACACACACACACACACCATCTCCTCTTGTATGCCAAAATCAAACAAAGTTCTTTTCCCACCTCTGAGCAAGACCCCGGCAATTCTGTCAACGGGATTAAATGTTTAGTTTAGTGTATTTTAGTTAATGGGCTACATTTCCACTGTGAGCTGTGACAATGAACTGATATAATTAAATGCAAAAGCAGGGTAAAAATTAAACAATTTTTAAAATAATAAAAAACACTGTTGTTCAATAAACATCTCAGGCACTTCAGGGACACAAACTGAGCAAGATCCTCACATCTGATGTAAAAAAATGTGGGTGAATATTACATTAAAAAGTCAAAAGTCACTTCCGCATCTAACTGGTTCTTTGAAAGCATTGCCACTAGAAATCTGTCACCTTTATTCTTCCTCCCAAGAGGAAGTTTTTAAAATAATAAAAAGCAGGGGAAAGAACTCAGGAGGGAAAAAATCCTGTGATATCCTCTATTTTTTAAATCCTAAAGCAGCCAAGCTGCCACTCCACCCAGCCACTCTGATAGCAAAAGGAGCCTTATTGCAACTGCAGGCTCTATGAAGTGATGATTTGAAGGCTTGAAAGCTGAGGATCTGGAGACCAAGAGGGACAGAGCAACACAGATATTGAAGCTGCACTTTGATTTCTTGCAGGGTAGCAGTCCCTCCCTTCAAACTTCCCCACTTGTGTTGGAGTTTCCCCTGCCTCATAATGCATACTGAGGAACCGTGTGCTTGTGTGTGTTCTTCAATTTGACCTCCAGCATAATATAGGTTACCCACCACTGACACCTATTTGGTTTTCTTCCATCACAGGAACTCTAGGGATGTATTCAAATGTGGGGTGGAGCACCTTAGCTTTCCTGATTACAATGATAGCACTTCCGTTTTCTAACACTCCTTCCACACTGCAATACCTGCTGCATTGTGAAATGGTGTGTTTTGGAGCGATATCCGGCCTGTTGAGCTAAATTCCATTGCACCAACAGTGTGACGTAACAACAAACGTAATTGGACAACATCGCTGCTCCCTCACGTTTTCCAGACGTGCGTGAATCCCACATGGAAACAGCAGGAAAGAACGGCATGCGGGTATAGCACTCAAAATTTCATCACTTTACTCCCTCAATTTTCCAGGTTAAGGAAGCTGCAAATGGATTTTTTTTTCTGGATTCCAACAACACAGAAATGAGGTCTAAATATTCACTGTGCTCCATTGGTTTTCCGGAAGTGGCTTTTACATCGTGTGAAAACTCAAATATAATACAGAAGTTAACAGTCAAGGAAACATCCGGGAAATGGAAAGCACTGCCATGTGATTGCAGCCTTGGGAAAAGACTCAAAAGACAGCAGGGATTTCTTTTTCTTTTTTTAGGAATCATATAGCCGCAATTCAGATTCATACCCCCTTTTCATCCCAAGCAACTCGCCTGAGAGGCTCTCTCTCTTCATCTTCATCTTTTATTTATTTTCCCCCCTCCTTCTCTCTCTCCCAGGTTGGGCGAACTTGCGATTTTTGTAATCTTCCGCGTCGGCAATATTGTCCGTTTGATACTAAATTAGCCCTTGAATGGCAGCAGTGGGGCTGCTTTGTGTAGCGAGTGTATGCATCAGAGGTGACTCTGATGGGGAGTTCAATAGGCTTTGCAAAGCCCCGGGTTTAAATAGAAGGCATCCTTCAATCACCGTCCAGTCTTGCTACTGGAGGCACAATCAGATTATTCCTTTGTGCCCATCTGCAACAAATGCTCCGAAACATGAATGAAAACTCGGGCTGTGTGTTCTCCTGGTGGATTACATCAGACTTTGTGTCCGTTGGGCTAACATGAAGAAATGCACTTAATGGCTAGAATATTGGCCACCAATGAGATTACTACCGAAAAGGAGGGGGGGGTCCTATCCTTTGGAAACTGCTGGTGTTGAACAAATGGATCACACAGCAGCAAACCTGTTCAGGCCTGCTCTGCAGAGTTCTCAAAGCGAAGGGTTCAAGGTGTCTAGAATGAGTTCTACCACTGAGAATGGGAATGAGACACAAGCCAAGCACTTATCAGTGCGATCCTATGGAAGTTTACTCGGTGTACGTTTCCCAATGGGGCTTATGACCAGGATAAGGGCACAGAGTACTGTAGCCTGAGATGAAAAATCCACACAGTGCCCTTTTGCCATCAGAGGGCCAAACTAGATGGTATGTTAGCTTCCTATCTACCTGTACACCCCTAAGTGCAAGTTTTGCTTGCTTATTTATTTGTATTTTATGCCATTTTGTATTTTTCTTTTGTCAACACCCTGACCATCAGCTGTTTCTTGGGGTTCAAAATGTGCAAGTCACCTGACCTCATTGTGACATCAGGTGACTGGCAGGTGAGCAAGGGTGCTGGTAGTGGGTGGTGGGGTGGCGAACTGAATCCAGCCTGCCAGCCGGATCCAGTGTCCCACCCTTGATATCGCCGGAACTCCTCCCCAAAGTGAAAGTGTGGTTCTCATGTGGTCAGAAGTCAGGCTCTGGTTCCAACTGTGGGCAGGGACATAATTTTCTATTTGCTGAGCACTGGCTCAGATTACTCTTGCCTGCAACTGGGGGCGGGGGACTCGAGCTTGGCTGATTAAGGTTTGGGATGCAGCCACTCAGATGGAAGTGACTAATCTGATCCAGGTAAGAGAGGGTAGACAAAACGACAACTATTTTGTCGGAAAGTGAAAATTTCTACATTATGTTTCGTCACCGTAAGTTACAAGAAAGTTGAATCCATATACTTTGAGCTGCTTTCTCATTTTCACTTCATTTTTCTGTAACAAATTCCACTACTGATATTGTCTCTGGTTTCTGCTTTATTCTGTTTCTGTGTGACTGAAAAGATGCAATAAAATGCTCCCCCCCCCAAAAAAAGCCAGAATCTGGGCTTTCTGAGTGGCTCCCAATGCCTCTCCCTCTCTTTCCATTTCTCTCCCCACCTACTTGCTTCTTTCCCTCTCCGTCTCCCAGTTTTTTCTGCTCGCTGTGCCCTCCCCTTTCCCACTCTCTGGCATTTTTTCCTTTGGGATGGTCCCATGGCTTGGACTTTGCCCTGTGACCAGCTCCGTTTCCAGGTAGAGTAGGATTTACCGCACAGACCAATTTACCAGAAGCTACCCGGCTGCATGAGGATTGTTCGCCCATGCAAATACCGAAACACAGTTTGGTGTGAGCAGGTTTCAAGAAGGAAGACTGCAGCAATGCAATGATGACAGAGTGAAATGACTGGGGCAACAGCAGGTTTTAAATATCCTTTATATTGCAGCAATGCACCTGTTGCATGCTACTTTAGAGGTCCAGCAGGAAGACGTATATCCCCATAGGTGAATAACACAGCCATCAGGCTTAATGGTGACCTGGTGAGACCTGGGATGCACATCAGCTATTCCCTCAGCTGTCTCTTGCAAGAGCTGCAAATCTCTGAATTCCCTTGGGAAGAGGGATTGATCCAGATCCTGCATCGACACAGGCGGCAGTGGGGAGCATGGCAATATTACACAGACTGTAACATGGCATACACTCCAGCTGTCCCCCTCTTTTTCTCTCTGTGAATGCCTTCTAACTAGAGCTGCTGTTATTCTTCGGGACTGAACTCTTTCCCCAAGGAATCAATGCATCTTTTCCCCCAGTGCACATAAACTTTGCAAATAAGACTACTCCGTTTAAAGAATATCCATTATTGTATTAAGCCCAAGTTAAGTGGTTTGTTGCAGCCTTTGTAATTTCCTGGTTTTTTTTCAATACTGCAGTAATTTGTTGTTTTTTGTGTGTATAAATAAAACCTAATAAAAAGGGGGGGAGACAGTTGAGGGGGAGTATGGCCCCTTTTCTAAAAGAAAAAGAAAAGAAAATTGTTTCTTTCCAAACATGGGCTGGATGAGCATTCATAATGGAATCGGCATAGTTTTTCCACTGGGCCTGTTTTGACTTCAAAAGGCTGAACCTATCTTTAGCCCCAGTGCAGTGAATGACCACTTACGTGAGTGATGCCTTATTAATACGATGACTCAGCCACTTCCCGATAAGGAGAACAATGAAGGGTCAAAGCTTCAGCATCCCTTACAGGAATTAATGAGAATATGTTGCTGGTAATTTGGTCCATTGGAGATTACGCTGGAATTGAACGGCTCTTGTGTCAAGCTTAATACTCTGACCGACGTGCCCAAATTTAGCAATCCAGGTAGTAAGGGCAGAATTAGGTATGATGCCAGATGCAGGGTTTACCTCTCCACTTCTGAAACGGCAACTCTGCAACCAAGTCAGCCTTTTCTCCTTGTAAGGTTTAGTTCAGAGATGGGGAACCTTTGACCCTCCAGATGTTCCTGGACTCCCAACTCCAATCAGCCCCAGCCATGATGACCTATGGTCAGGGACAATGAGAGCTATAGCAAAACATCATCTGGGGTAGTGAGAGGTTCCCCATCCCTGGTTTAGCTCCTGAAATTGGTGGTGTCTCTGAAGGCATGTACTTAATTATATATATACTGTGTGTGTGTGTGTGTGTATTCCAACCGTCTTCCTGAAGAAGCATGGGGGGGGGCAAACAGAGCAAAGCACACACACATATATGATTAAAACATACAGTTACCGTTAAAAAACATACTCCCATCAAATGATTTCAGGGTTGCTAGGACCAGTATTCTTCAGCCACCAGCTGCCCAGGTTAACAGGAATGTTTTCCAATTTCTCCTGAAAGTTAACAATGATGGAAAGTCACCCTTCATGAAGGAGGACATTCTATAACCAGGGAACCACCACTGAAAAGGTCCTATCACAAGTCAGTGGCAATGGAGCAGCCCCCAGTGGCAGCAGGTGTCGCCTGCCAATCGTAGGGTTTCATTTACCTTAGAAATTTGAAACAATAGCCAAGGGGTCTTTATTTCACATTGGGCCATTTAGGAAAAGTCTGTTCTCTCTCTCAATGAAACAGAGCAACTTTGGGCATGGTCACATCACCATTCCAGGAAATGCTAAAGGGAAGTGAAGAGCGGCAAGCTTTTCTAAGCATTGCTGCAAGCAGTTCCAAAGTTCTAAGAACAAAACACTTGCAGCAAGCAAGGAGCTCAGTTCCTCTGCCACTCCATTCTACTTCCTCCTCCTACACAGTTGTCAATTCCCCTGCCCCTTGTTCACACAAGATTCAGTGTCATTTAAATAGAGGAAGTCAATACCCGTGATGAAATCCCAACCACAAGTGAAGGGGAAATGTGTGTTTAGGCCAAGAGGAAGTTCCTGTGAATTATGCTTTTTTTATAATTCACGGGATCAAACTGATTTTATAATACACAGGATCAAACTGATAGGGATCCAATAGATTTTCAACAACTGAGCATCATCTGATGCAATAAGGTACAGATTTTCAATTAATAATCTCAATAAGGGCAACCTTTACTATTATGATTACATTGGGGTGTGTGCATTAAAAGCATGAGGTGAACAGCTTCTACCTATTCCTTTGACACCCCGAGGTTAAATGTGCATCTAGCATTGAGGATCTTAAACACAATTACTCATGCAATATACTTCCTCAAGGAACTAGCACCATTATTTTACAGCGGAGCAAATATAACAAAAGAGTTAATGCTGGGCTCCGCTAGTAGCAGTGGAACAGCGCATGGCGCAGCTGATCAACACAAGATGTGACATCCCATTCCATCCATTGCCAAAGCTAACCAATAATAAAACATTGACCACAAACCTCCTCTAGAACAGCTTGGAAATTAAAAGCAGGTCTGGGTAGGAAAGGCTGTCGGAAACAAAACCGAAACAGAACTGAGAGGCCTGAAGGGTTTCCCACACCACTAAGACTTCCTGTCCTTCAGAGGACATGGAGGCGGCGGGGGGCAATCCCTGATCTATGCAGTAGCGCCCCCACCTTCATGGGTATACCATGCATAGATGGTTAGCTACATGGAGGAGGAGGGTTGTGGCTGAGGAAGAGGAGGAGGTGATGCTTGGGGAGAGCGCTATCATTCCCTCACACGCCTGTGCCATGAACTACAAGTAGGTACATAGGGAACTGTGTGTTCCATTAGGTGTCAAGCCATGCAAGGCTATATTGACCAAAGGCAACACCTTGAATGTTAACCCAAAGCAAACTGGAAGCCAGTGCAGGTGAGAAAGCCAGTGTGTGATGAGTTCACAATGCTTATTTATGTCTGTGCGGTTGCTTGTAGGTCTCTTTGGGTTGTTCTGGGGAAAGATAAAACGGCTAAATTAATTAATTAATTAATTAATTAATTAATTAATATTCCCAGTAAAAGTCCTCACTATCATACTTTGCACCCACTAAAGTTTTCATGCAGCCCCAATAAAGCTATAGGCCAATAATTCAAACAGGAGGTTAGTGAAGAGTAGAGCTGTTGCAGCCATCTAGATTTACTGCCTAAACTGGTAAAGGATGCTCCAAGACCACTGGAACCTACTTTTGTTGTGTAGCTTTCTGTTATTTATACATTATTAAGGTTCTAATGTTTTTTTGTGACACAGAGTGAAGGGCCTCGTGGTACACCTAACCAATTTTATCGGCGCCTTTTGCGAAGGAGAGCTAACGGGCATCCGGTGAAGTGAGCTGAAGTCTGTCAAAACGTATGCAATGATAAAATGCGATAGTCTTTATGGCAATTTCAGAGGGAGGCCCAGCTGCCAGTGGTGGGCAGGGCCAGAGGCAAAAGTGGGCGGAGCAACAGATGTGGCTCCAGTGAGCTGCATTCCAGGGGTTTCCTACACAAATACACACGCCCACCCTCCATTATCACAGTTAAATGACACTTTCCAGCCACACAGAAGCATGAGGAGGATGTGGAACAGGGCTGGTGAGCAGGGTACTCTGGGAATATCAAAAGCCAGAAAGACAAGTATGGGGGGCCACATCCAGCCCCAGAACCAGAGGCTCTCTACCTGTGCTTTAAGGTACCACAAAAGTGGGGGTTGTTGTTGTTGTTTTGTTTTTGCTGCAGCAGGCAGGCCCATTATCCCCTGGATAATATTTTTTTTAATGAGATTGATTGGCTACTACTTTGAGGGACGACAGAAAATTTGTAACATAAATGAACAAATCTACTGTACCCAGAAAGGAAACTTTCTGGATATTGGGTGGCTGTCTTTGGTCCAATGATCATTTACATTCTGTTTTATTCAAATGTTCGCGTAAGGAGGAGAATAACAAAGGGGTGGGGGGATACTGTAATTAGCTGGAATGCCTGCACTCGCTCAAAGCTTGGAAGCAAATAATTTCCAGTGTATGTTTATAATTATATAATGCATTTCAGATGGCGACTCAACAACAGTCGGACTTGGATCCAAATCTGGGAATGTTTCTTGTCTAATGTGCTCTTTTATGGTGTCTCCCCCACTTTTGCACGTTTAAATTTTTAATTAAATTGCCTTTTCTCTCTCTTCTGTTGATTAGAAAGCCATTGCAGAAGGAAAGAACCTGCAGCCCTTTATATAACTTTTTTTTTTTTTTTGGTATGCATTAATAGCTTGCAAAAAATGTACAGACATTTTAACAACTTTTCACACTGCAGCTCCACCTTTTATTTCAGAGGCACCCAAACAGTGATCGATGGTGGTTGATGAAAGGCTGCTAAATGATGGGAGTGAAATGAAACAAGCTTTTGGGAACTCATGCAACCTGGAAGAAGCAGGGTGCGATGTTCCAAATGTTGCTGCACAAGTAACACGAGTTTCCAATGAAGTTTGCAGAAGATATTGGTTGGCAAAATCAATCTAACACAATCAAGTGCTTTTCATTTATGATTTATCACCAAGGGCTGCAACATTCAGTGGGACTTACTCTGAGATGTAGCGAACTGCATTCAAACTCTAGGAGCATTTTTGCAAAACTAATTCTTATCCCATGGAAGAGCTCTGCTGGATCAGACTAAAAGCCCCATTAGTGCAGCATCCTGTTCTCACGGTGGCCAACCAGATGCTTATAGAAAGCCCACTAGGACATGAGTTCAATGGCCCTCTCCTGATCCCCAGCATACTGTCTCTGATACTAAAGGCATCCATAGTTCAATTTTAGCTCAATGACAATAGTGAAACTCATGGCCATATTAGACCTTGGCTACCAGCTGTAGCTCAGGTGGAGCATCTGCTTTGCATGCAGAAGGTTTCAACTTCAGTTCCCAGATCTCCAGATAGAGCTTGGAAGATCCCCTCCCTGTAACCTTGGAAAGCTGCTGCCAGTTAGTGTAGGCAATGATGAGCTAGATGGAATCAGGCGGTCAGACTCAGTAGGAGGCACCTTCCAATGCTGTCCAAGCTTTTATTCTATGATCATATGAAGTGCCCTGCTGGCTCTGGCCACGTGCCCATCTGGTCCATCATTCTGCCTTCCCATTGGACACCCAGATACCAGTGGAGAACATATACATATTTTCCCTGCTTAACCTTTTGTGGTGTTCTCCATAAGACCACAGTCCCAGGAGCACCTTAGCCTCTTCTTATGGTCCCAACTTGTTATCATGTACGATTCTGGCCAGCCAGCCTAACTCGTGTTGATGCTTTATCAGCCACAGCTGAGATGCTTCATCACAGCTGAGGCTCCCATCAGATCATACAATACATCTCCCATCAGCTCTAACCACTGGCCATGTTGGCTGGCACTGATGAGAACTGGAGTCCAGCAACTTAAAGAGGGCCTGCATCCCCACCTTAGACCAGGGTTCTCATCAAAGGCATAAGCTGATTCAGTCTTGTTGATGCCTTGTGACTTAATCTGGATACATCATTCAGCTTTTAATTCTGCACTGGGAGCTCCCACATCACTTACTGAAGTCAATCCACAAGGTCCCCGAAGATTTTTTTTTATGCGCAAACGTGTACTTCATAAAACAAACAAAACGCATTTGACATGAAGGCCTAATGTAAGAGATCTGACAGCAAATTCTTTGGGGATATATTTGTGGTAAGCAATCTTTAGAATGACTTATGGTTTTAAGCAAATAAATGGAACTCAGTTAGACAGCCAAGTCATATTTCATAACAAATCCCCAATCCAACACTTTACGCTCCAATGTTAAAAGCATTCCAGGCACCCTAGATCAATTCAGCGTATGGCAAACACTCTGTTATTAAACCAATTGCAAGCAGTTTCACTGATATTCATTCTGTGGTTGGCATGAATTATACAAGAGCAATAGTTGTGGCTTCCTCCCTACCCTGCTTCCCTCCCCATTTCATTGTGTCTGGTGACCCTTGGGGGCTGGTTGATACACATGTGCCTATTCATCACTCCAACTCGCGGAGGGTGAAGCTGGTGGGGGAGGCAGAGTGTAGAGCACACGTCTTTGCTCTCCCTTTTCTCCTGCTGGTTTCACACGCAACATGAACACCTGAAGGAGGCTCTGAGCAAATGCAGGCATGCACACAGAACCCACAGTGGTGGCTGGTGTCCAGGGACTGGCGGAGTAGACGGCAGGGAAGCCAGAAGTAGGTGCACCCAGAGCCAACGACAGGCAGAGCAAATTAGGTTTGCTTTTGTCCCCATCCTCCTTCCTGCTGAGCAATGGTCAGACGAAGCATGTGATTAGGGCACCAGCAAAACAGGGGCACCAAAAAAGAATATTTTTTTTAAAAAAAGAAACAGTTTGGCATCAGAGTAGCTGCTTGTAGTCACAGTAGAAGACATGATTCTCTGTGTATGGAAGAAGACATGCTTTGATGAACTTATGCAGAATTTTGCCATCAGAAAATCTAGAAAAATTCAATTTAAGCATGCATGAAAGTTTTGTGTTATGGTAATATATATATATGAATTGCATGGGGGTGGGGGATAATACTTTCAGTGCTTAGGGCTTCTAAAGGCATTAATCCAGCCCTACTGATGAGTTTTTCAAGGGTAATGCTGAGACTCAGAAGGAAAAAACAAAAAAGACAACGAACAGTCACGGGATATAATGACCAAAAAAGTATAAAGAACTCAGCCGTGACAATCCCTGAAACGAGATGGAGATACTATAGTATCTCCATCTCGTTTCAGGGATTGTCACGGCTGAGTTCTTTATACTTTTTTGGAGACTCAGAAGGAAGCTGACAGCAAGGGTCACACCCTGAACTTGCTGTAAGAAAGAAGGCAAGTGAGGTTGGAGGAATCAGAAGTTGGTGGGGCAGTGCCCCATTTCCCCCAAAGGACTAGCTTCCACTGGCAACTCCACTCTGCCTTCACCACACATTCACTCTGAACAACTGAAGAGAGCTAATAAGGAGGGACGAAATGGAAAATGAAAGCATTTATGTGTGAAATGCACCACGATCCACTAACTCCTGCAACCCACCCAAGGCTCTTGGAATCAAAGCAAATGGTGAGAAATGGCCATTGGGCTCTGCATAGCGAAGGAAACCTATGCAAACAGCCGAGGAGGAAATGTCTGCAAGTCAGAGGAAGGTCCCTTGCCTGGAATCTGCACAGGTTGCAGATCGCAGACAGGCCCGTGCCGAAAGATCAGCAAGATAAACATTATAATATAATCAATTTGAGAGGGAGGGGGGGCAATCCAGAGAGGTAGAGTTGCAAAAGTAAGCACAGAATTTGGAGAAGTTCATTAAGTGAAATTGACAGGTTGAAACAGCCCAGTCAATAGGTGAGCAAAACTGGAAGGGAGACGGACACATTCCATACAGGGGCAGCAAGTGCGATGGAAGCTAAAATTCACAACACAGCCTGAGAATAACACGGGAATGTGCCTTGTGCTATATAGTACTTTCAAGTTTTCCAAGTTCTTATCTAATAATATTCTTTTACAATGCTCCTGTAAGGTAGGTCATTGCAGTTGTGTGCACCCCAAACTCTGAACGGTGGGAGATTTCAGGGACAGCAGCACATACACGATATTCAGAGGCCTACAATCTCTGGCAGCAGTTGTTTGTTTTGCTATCATTATATTTACCTTTCCTCCAAGGAGCTCAAGTGTGGGAATATGTTTCGCAGGTGCTTTTGCACCTGTGGTTATTTATGGTTATTTGTGTTTATTTATGTTTACTTCGTAATATCCTTCCGCCTTGGAAGGAAAGGTAAAAAAGGATCCGACGGGCAGTTCACTGCATGGATCCTTCCGTGGGTAAAAAAAGGCGCTCCAGTTTAAATAAGGTAACGGTCTTTAGTCTTCTTCCCGCCTAAACCTAGCACGGTAACAGGACTGTAATTGGTTGTTATGCTTGTTATGACGTTGATTGATCTTCTAATAAATAGCGGCCGCTCCCTGTTTGTGGTGTGGAGAAAGCGCGAGGCAAGCCGAGTAAGAACAACGTTGCGTGGCAAGCACAGATAGAAAGAGAAACTGAAACCAACCACGCAGGGTAGCGGTAGGCTTCTTCACCAGACTGCAGTCTCCGTTGTTTTTATTTCATTTTCGTTTTTACTTTAAAACCTTTTATTTGGCCGTTTAGTTTTGGCCACCATTTAGTTTAGTTCTTTTTCTTCTCTGGAACTTTCTTGGAACAGACGCTCGCAGACAACATTGAGGCAACTACAACCAACGAACTCACAAGCTAAAACCTTCAGATAGCAGCCAGCGGACCCTTTTCATCGCGCGGTGGGAGCAGGACTCCAGCATTACCGGCCGTCCCATCCGCAGGCTACCCCCACACACAAGGTGGCGTACATGATTCTCTCTCCCCATTTTATCCTCACAACAACCCTGTGAGGTAGGTTAGACTGAGAGGCAACAACTGGCCCAGGTCACCCAGTGAGCCTTATGGCTGACTGGGGATTTGTTTTTGTTTTGTTTTATAAATGTATTTATTAACTTTTTTCAAAACATCAACAATACACATACAACAACTACAAACACACCACAAATACAAAACCAAAAACTAATCAACTACAAAATACAAAAATAAAAACACAAAATTATTTGTTTAAAACTGCTTCTTTCCTTAATATTGTTACTTGACTTCCTCACGTCTACCCTTCCTGCGTTCATTGTGCTTCATCTTTAGTAATTTCTTTACATTGTACCAACCATATTTTCCAAAATATCTTATCCATTTCTTAAATTATTTTCTTAATTCATTATTTCACATTTCATTAACACTTAACCTAATTCTAAATCTACAGTCTAACATTTCTTCCAAGTTCTTTCTAAATTTCAATCTTACAATATTTTTTCAAGTACATTTTTTATTTCTTCCATTCTTCTTCCACCGCGTCGTCCCTCTGGTCACGGAGTTTCCCGGTCATCTCAGCAAGTTCCATATAGTCCATCATTTTCATCTGCCATGCTGACTGGGGATTTGAACCCTGGTCTCTCATGTCCTAGTCCAGCACTCTAACCATTACACCACACTAACTCTCTTAGAACATGGCCATTGTAGCCAGTAGTCATTGAGAGCATCCTCCATGTAAATCCCTTCTGAAGATTTTCCCACCTTCCTTCACATGGACCAACATGGTCAACTTCACTTTTTATGTGCTTTAGAGAGTAACCACACTTTTATTGTAGTTCCAACCACCACCACCCCAAAAGGGAATCTGACATTACTGGTGGTGGAAGACGCTATGTATATTGTATGGACTAAATTAAAAATACCCAAATGAAGAAGCATGCTTTGGAATCATCTGGAAGTCAGTTTGCGTTGAACAGATGAAGTATTTTGCTGTGCCATTGATACTGTGGAACACCCTTCCATCAGATGTCAAGGAAATAAGCAGCTATTCTATTTTTAAAATACATCTGAAGGCAGCCCTGTTTAGGGAAGTTTTTAACATTTAATGCTGTATTCTTGTTTTAACACTCGATTGGGAGCCGCCCAGAGTGGCTGGGGAAACTCAGCCAGAAGGGCAGGGTACGAATAAATTATTATTATTATTATTATTATTATTATTATTATTATTATTATTATATACTTAAAATATCTTGGACCCCGTCTTTCACTCTGATAACTTTAAACATCTTATTAATAAGGACAAAAGGCCAGGCAAGTGAAGGGTTGAGGTTCCAAGTGAGCTTTCAATTTGTCCCATTGTGCTCAGGCATGGCAGGGGATTCAAACCGGTTGGTGGTCTTACATATCTCATACACACTCCAACAATGCAACAAATTATGAATAGAGCCTTAAGCCTCCACTCGGAATTCCTTCTTTTGTGAGTTTGTCTCTCGAGCGTGTTGAGCCGCCGGGTTTACAAGTTGTACAGTTCCTGCCACAGGTGGGAGCCAGCGCTGGAAATGTATCACTGTGTAGCTTTTTATTTAAAACATCAGAAAGAATGGAAGAAAAGATGCTGCGTTATTCGAGTCAAAATGCAAATTATTTTCTCTAATATAATTTTTTTTTAAATGAATGGTATGGAAGCAGTAGCCGAAAGTTACTGCCATCTACAAATGGGCATTTACAGTGGTGGCTTGGTGATAGATAAAATCCATTAAGTCTTTGCTCAACCTAATTCAAAGGAACTGCAGTGATTCTGTATTAAAAAATTAAACAGATAAGCTTTGTGTTGCCCTCTAGCCCACTCCACATATAACCTGAAATTCCAAGGAGGTGAAGAAAAGGAACAGAATTTCAGAAATTTTGGGTTTTTTTAAGCCCATAAAACCAAGTTTCTAGACCTTATGATTGTGAAACTCTTTTTTATTATTATTCAAGTGCAATGCCTTCTGGAATCTCTGAAACCAGGCTATGGGCAGAATTGGTTTTGTAGGGGTGGGAGGGTAAATGACTCATTTCTGTGGGCAGTGCTACTGTTTGAGAAACAAAAACCCAACAGCCAACAGAACCATGACAGCTAAATAGAAATGCCATGTTATGATCCAATTTATTACTGCTAACCAGATGCAGGGTCCACCACGAGAGACAATTCTTGCCTGTGCTTATGGACTTCCAGGGAACCACTAGCTGGCTACTGTGGGGGGGGGGGTTGCTAGATTCAACGGTCCTTTGACAGATCCACTAGGAAGCACTTACGCCTCTTATTTCAGGGGTAGGGAATATTATTATTTTTTTCTCCCAGGCTGAGGGCCATGTTCCCTCCCAGGAAAATTTCCAGGATCTACTGGGGGGAGTGGGAGACAAGCTTCAGGTTTGTGTCGTGCTCATTTAGCACCACAAGCCACAGCAACCAATTTCAAAGCTGATTTGACAGGAGTGCATGTGTGGACAAGTGGCACAGAGGCAGGAGGAATTTGATGTCCAGCGTTTTCCAAACAGGCACCACCAGGCAAAACTGCCAAAGTGCGCAGAACAGACAAGAATGAGGTGATACATAACTCCCTTCCTGCAAAGCTGTGGCTGGAGAGCCCTGATAAAATCATTCCTTCTGGTTAGAGAAGTTATAAGATTCATTACTTAATACAGATTGAGCAGAGAAAAGGGGGGGCAGGGAGAAAAGAAAGAGCTCATTACATTTCCGTTGGCAGCAGAGAAGCAACTAGCTGCACACAGCTGGAAGAGCTTGGACAATTGATCGATAGACTGTTGGCATCAGCAAATATGGTCCTTTGCTCTTATGGAGAAACTCGCCAAGCAAGTGCCGACTTTTAAGTGGACAACAAAAAACATAATGGTTTTCTTGATACTTGGTATGCATTTATTGTTTCATGTTAATAAGAACAAGAGTAATTTCTAAGAGCCAGCCAAGCACGGTAATCTTTGGCAAAATGTTATTGTTTAACTGTTGCATTTTTTATTTGTGAGAAGAGGGGAGGGGATGTTATTTTTGCTTTTTGTAAAGGTGGTTATTTATTGACTTGTATTTTTTTAAGCAACCCAATAGAGTGAATCCTTTCCTCCCAAGGATTTCGAATAAAAATGTACCATCCCTGGAAATAACTGCCAAATGTAGTAAAAATCTATAGTCTGTCTGTCTGTCTGTCTGTCTGTCTGTCTGTCTGTCTCTCTCTCTCTCTCTCTCTCTCTCTCTCTGTGTGTGTGTGTGTGTGTGTGTGTGTGTGTGTGTATATATGTGTATGTGTATGTATGAAATACTGTTTTCATTAATAAATTGGGATAACATGCAAACCACATTTTTCAAGGATGTGGAAGAAGTTAAGATTAAAAAATAAGTAATGATCCCCTACACACATAATATGTCTTGCAGATCCTTGTGGGTTGTAGCCAATGTTGTCCTACTCAGAGTAGATCCATTTAAGTTAATAGACATGGCTAACCTAGGTTCTTTAATTTCAGTGGATCTACTCTTTGTAGGGTATAGTTGGATATCACCCATTATGTTTACTTTGAACTTGCTTTGCTTGAAACATTAAGAAAGGCAAGCATGCACAGTAAATGTAGATTTGATCAACCGATTGAAAAAGTGTTCTGTATCTTTTAAAAGAAATAAATAAAAAAGGATGATTGATAAAAATGTGTCTGCTGCATTAATGTGTAAGATATTTTAAAGGGGGGAAAACAAAGTGTTGTTTTAATATGCAAGTGAAAACTTAATTAAAAAGGAAACGAAAAGTAATAAAACACAACAAAAAAGAATGAAGTGATAAATGTAGGATGAATACATTTTATATATAACTAAAATAACTTTATGCATAATAAAGCTTTTTCATTGAGTGAACAACAGAAATAAAAGTTGGGAAACAATATTTAAAATCCATTGAATCCTATAATTAATTTGTGGGTGTTTTTTGTATTATAAAAGGGTGTGTCATGTTACAAAGTAAATGTGTTAATTGTGAAGCTCATTGGTAAGATTGCACTCTTGTGTCCATAGATGGATGCCAGGTGCATTCCATCACACTCTCCCAACATTCCATCACACTGCAATATGCCCAAGAGACGGAACCCAAAAAGGGCCAATGAAGATTGAGGATTGGGGCTATGCAGAATAGAGGGAGCTCAACCTAACCAGGAGAAAGGAACAGTTTGCCCTCATCCCAATAATGTCTCTAGCGAAGGATAGCCAATTAGAAGGACTGTTTAGAGCCCTGTTTAGGGAAGCTTTTAATATCTGAAGGACTATTGTATTTTAATATTTTGTTGGAAGCCGCCCAGAGTGGCTGGGGAAACCCAGCCAGATGGTTGGGGTATAAATAAATTATTATTATCATTATCATTATTATTAATTCCTATCGGGGGGGGGGGACACAGTTGAATTGGGAGGGTGCATTATTGCAGGGAAGGAAAAACCCACCTCCCACTCAATGCTGAGTGCCCCAGCACTCACTGTCATAGCAGACCCTCCGTGTCCCTATTTCGCAGTGTCCCTGATTTAGAGAAGGTGTCCTGGTTTCTGATTTGATCCCGGAATATCCCATTTTCCTTAGGGTGTCCCTATTTTCATTGGAGAAATGTTGGAGGGTAAGGAGCAATCCGCCCCAAGCTGTCTGAAGGCAATCCTGTATAGGGAAGGGGTTTTATATGTTGGAAGCTGCCTAGAGTGGCTGGGGTAACACAGTCAGATGTGTGGAGTATAAATAGTAAAATTATCATTTTGGAATGGGGCATCCCTGTTTTCATCTAAGAAATATTGGAGATCTGTGGATGGGGAAGCACCTACTGTATATCTGCAGACCTCCTGATCACCAGCCTGGTGTTTCAGTAAGGTGAACTTACCGGGCTATCCTAGGCTACATTGTATGCCATGCATTTAAAGCCCTATGGTACCACTTTTAAAAGTCCTGGCTTCTCCCAAATAATTCTGTGAGCTGCCGTTTGTTAAGGGTCCTGGGAGTTGTTTGGGAGACCGCTATTCTCTCAGAGTTACAATTCCCAGTGTAGTTTAACAATCAATCCCACTTCACAGTGAACTCTGGAAATTGCGGGTCCAGGAGAGGAATAGGGGTCTCCTAACAACTTTCAACACCCTTAGCAAAGTGCAGCTTTATGGGTTCAAATAGGCCACAACTTTATTGGTTACAGATGTGGGAGGTTTGGCTTAGGCACTGGGTGAAGCCAGGATATATCTCGACTCCAGCCCATCTGCAGGGAGTCCATCTAAGGGTAAACTACCAATAGGAGGAAACTTATGACTTTCATCAAATAGGGCACCCTGAGGGGTCCCTGTTGGGGTCGTGGCATGGCCCTAGCCCACATCCAGGACAGAATCCACACAGAATCCACACAGATCCAGATCCCTTTAACAGGATACCCTTAATGAGGAGGGGCATGCCTAACCTCACAAAGTTGTGACAATTGCTACAAGGTAGGTGAAAACCAAATGACTGGTGCCCATTTGCGAAGTGGGGGAAAAAAATCCTACCCGGCCCTAACAATATGGTGGCTGACCTTTGTCCATAGCAAACTCCTGTCATAGAAAAGCATAAAAAGAGGGCAGGTGGGTAGGGAGATCTGGCGAAGGGTGAGAGAGGAGGTCTCCCCAGCTGCCCCGTGGTTTAAATTTCCCGTGGCCACGGCTCCTGCTAGCACTGATTGAACAGCAGGGCCAACTATGCCCACCTGGCACCAGCGCCACGACCTGGACGGCGATGAGGGGGGCGTCAATCTCTACCCCCCACCCAGATCACTGCAGGGGCCCCAGTGCCTGGCTACAATGCCGCCAACCTGAAAAGTTGAGCGCACTTGTTGAATTCCGACTCTCATCAGCCCAACCAGCACAGCAAACACATCAAGGCCAGTAGGAGCTGGAGGCCAACAATATCTGGAGTGCTACCATTTCTGTGTTCCTGTTTGAAGGCATTTGCTCACTGCAGTCTTTTTAGCTCAAGACACCAAGCATGGGACCTGGGGCTTCTGCCTGCAAAGCACATGCTCTTCCACTCTGTTGCCCTGCCTATGCAAACAGTTATCACAAATAATCCCTGTACGTATAGTTCACTCCACCAGCTGCTTCAACTCAGGGCCCTGTTTTTCCACCCATGGGGCTCAATCATGCTCTTCTGTACTTGGACGAGAGGCTGGTCTAAACCCTGACAGCACCTTATTGAGTGCATCACTATCCCTCAAGAAATAATGTGTGATACTATGTCCCAACCACCCCCCTTGGTTTAGAGGCAATGTCACTGTTGCAATCTATCTATCTATCTATCTATCTATCTATCTATCTAATCCCTGATATAATAATAATAATAATAATAATAATAATAATAATAATAATAATAATAATAATAATAATAATAATAATAATAATAATAATAATAATTTATTGTACCCCACCCATATGGCTGGGGTCTCTTCCAACAAATATTTATAAATCCCTGATATATATATATATATATATATATATATATATATATATATATATATATATATATATATATAGAGTCCCAGAGTGGCTGGGGAAATCCAGCCAGATGGGTGGGGTACAAATAATAAATATTATTATTATTATTATTATTATTATTATTATTATTACATGCGCTTCAGGTTACAAACTCTGCTAACCCAGAAATAACGCTTCAGGTTAAGAACTTTGCTTCAGGATAAGAACAGAAATCGTGCTCTGGCGGTGCAGCGGCAGCGGGAGGCCCCATTAGCTAAAGTGGTACGTCAGGTTAAGAACAATTTCAGGTTAAGAACGGACCTCCGGAACGAATTAAGTACTTAACCAGAGGTACCACTGTATATAATCCCTGGAAGGCTATAATTCATATGCAAACAAAGACAAGAGGTGACATGGGGGGGGTGTTAATCTCTCCCCCCTTTCCCTCCAATGATTTCATAATAAAGTGTTGGAACACTTTGATCAGGAGCCGAGAGGAGGTGTGAAGCGGCGTTTTTGCAACAGACAGATATTTGTGTAATTGCCCTTTATGTATTGCCAGTTTGGAATAATCACATATAAAAAGCCCCAACTTACCTCATCTGCCTGGTACAGCCAAGGCATAAATAAAAGAGAACAATGGCATTACTATTACTCACTCACTGACTCCCAGCTACATCACTGTATTCTTTATAATTGCTGGCAAGAAGATTAATGTTTTGTAAAATATCAGAGTAAGGTCACAAGGGGGCTTGCAGGGCTGTCTAAACACCCAGAGAATTTCAACTCCTTCCCTCTCTTTTATGGAAATGAACTTCAGAGCTTAGCTGCTAATTATGGTGATTTGGGGATGTTGGGAAAGTATCCTCCACCTTTCTTGTGTTTCTCCTCCTTTTCGGGTTTGATTCGTTCCCGTCTTTTGCAGAAAGGACCTTCCCAACATACAAACATGATGATTTGCTGGCTAGTTTTTTTTAATCTGTTTTGATTAAAACAGGGCATAATACTTTTGCGGTTGTATTGCTCACCCCATTTCCCGCTTCCTCCTGAGGCAGATATTTCGCTACCTAAGTTGAAATACACAAAGATGTAGGAAACTGTCTTATACAGAATCAGGCCACTGGTCCATCTTGCGCAATATTATCTACACTGATGGGCAGTGGCTTTCCAGGGTTTCAGGCTGGGGATTCCCCCAGCCTGGACAGCAGATGCTGGGGATTGAACAATGGACCTTCTGCATTCAAGGCAGATGATCTCCCACTGTAATAGGGTCCTTACCCAAAAGAACGTAGGAAGTTAAGAAGCTGCCTGATACTGAGTCATGTCTATTGGCCCGTCAAGTTCATGGGAAGGAATGTATCACCCACAGGTGGGACTAAGAATGTCCCTTGCCTGGGACCACTGTGTTTCCTAACAGGCAATCTTAAGGCATGGGGAGCCAGATGCAAATGTAGGCAGAGCAATGGATGTAACTCTTAGCTTTCTACAGTGTGTAAGTCTCCAGTCAAGGGAGAAGTTTCTACACACATACACCTCCGTTCTCCTTCCAGGCAAGCAAAACATTGTCACACTTCAGGGACACCTTTCATCCAGGTCTAATCATTCATAGAGGGTGTGGCCTGTGGGAGGGGATGTGGCTTGTGGAGAGTCTAAAGAGCCAAACAGAGAGGTCTTGAGGGTCATATATGGTCTTCTGTGGACTGGAAGTTCCCCATCCCTAATCTAGAGCATACTTGACATCCTAGTTCCTGCTTAACTCCTTGCACAGCCTCCCACTTCATGAGTCAGTTCCAGAGTCGCACAGTTCTAGCCATTAGTATCTCCTAACGTTCTCCTAACGTCTCCATCAGTTTCTCCTAATGTTTTCAAACATCCTGAGGATGCAATTGACTATTGCTTTGCCAACTGAAAACATAGTGATGGGATACAGCCTGGGATGCTACTGTTTTTTTTAAAGGACAACTGAAACCACCCCTAATTTAGGACAAGTGGACACTTCCATCATCTCTCTCTCTCTCCTCACCCTCAATAGACACATTAGGGGAACAGCTGCAGCTCAGTGCTTAGCATGCAGAAAGTCCTGGGTTCAATCCCTGACATCTCCAGGAAGGGATGGTAATGATAGGCAAAAAAGGTCAATTTGGTTTTCTCATTTTCCTAGTCTTAAGTTCCATTGTCCATATTTCCACATCAAGTTGGATTTTTATTTATAAAAAAAAGTCCTCATGAAGATTCTTCAGCATCTTAATGTAGATTTCGCCTCATAGATACATTTCTGTATGGCATTTTGGCTAATACACACAATTTTGCATAGCCATTCCCCCTGACTTAAGGCACTTTTGTGCATTCTTTCTCTCATACATGCCTTCATAGGTACAATTAACTACGGCATATATTTTTTTACCAATTACTTGGACTGAGAACTGCATTGCAATATTTAGAGAACTGCAAATTTCAAAAGATAGCAGTGCTTCTGTTCTCCTAATGTCCCGAAAAGTACAAAATAGATAAGTTTGCCTTTAAATATGAACAGAATGGAATCCCTCCCCCATCCCTGTTCTCCCATCTGAAACCCTGGAGAGTCACTGACAATCCATGTAGATAATACTCAGCTAGCTGATCTGACTCACTCTACAGCAGCTTCCTATGTTCTGAGATGCTGAAAGCTTTGAACAGCTGCAAAGAGGGTATCCTCAGCAACAGCTTGGGCAAGTGCAGGAATACCCTCTGAACTTCAATGTGCTCCGCATTTAATGGAGACGCTGTCCAGCTGTTATCCCCAGGTGCTGCTCGGATAGTAAAGCGCCCTTGAATCGAGAGCTGCAGAAGATGCCGTAATGAATGATGGCGAAATAATAAATATCAAGACCTTGTCAAGTTATTTATTGGAATGCATCCTGCAGCAGTTTCTCCCACTGAAGAATGCTAATTTTCAGTTTTATTGCTGACTCACACACATCTGCACTTAGCTAGCATTAAAAGCAACAATGCACACTGGTGGAAGCAAAGAACAGTGGGTGATGTTTGACATGTACATGAAAACAAGATTTGCTTTTGTTTGCGTGCTTATTTGTTTTGTTTTATTTTGAAGGAGTGCTGATTCTGTGTTTCGAACCAGGCCCTACAGAACTCATTACCATTATGCTCCAACTGCCCCAATCTTTTATTTACCAGGGACAGTCCCTGTTTTCTGATATATGTCCATGGTACAACGCTGACCCTTTTTTTGTATTTTGGAGTAGGGTGCTTCCAGACTACCTCTTTATCAAGCACTCGTCCTGATTTGTTTGTGGGGAGATTAGATGACATTTAATTATTTAATAAGCATTCATTCTTGTTTGTTTGTGGGGAGGCTAGATGATGATGTATCAAATCATGTGTTATTATACACTTTCCAGTGTGTTTTCCTACCACTTTCCTTGTCACAAACCATACAATATTTGGGGGGAGGGATTGAGTCTGCTATGGAAGACTATAGCTGCACAACCTGAATTTTCTGGCCTGTGATTGAATTCTACCCCAAAATAGCAACAGTCTGGAGGCTGCATATGCACATCGCCATTGAAATGTCATCGGAGTCATTTTTTCTCAGTGTGCTTTTGCACATAGCAGTTTGCAACTGTACACACCTTTGCGCTGCAACATCATTTAAAGCAGCATCTACGATGTCTGTACACACAAGTGGGGTATTTGCACACGCAAGTGGGGTGAAAGAGTGCTCTTTGTTATTTTCTTCCCCTCAATCTGTGTTTTCAGAGCCCTTTTTCCAGTCATTAGAAAATAGATGCTGATAAACAGCAGCTATCTGCATTGGTAGACAGAGGTGGCTGAGTTACTATACTGCTCCTGTTTTGCCTGTTTCATTCATAGACAAGTTAAACGTGGTAAGGTGGAGTCGCACTGCTAGGCACCACCAATAGGTCTATCCCAGTACCAGGATGAACCGGAATGTTGGGAGATTCAGGACAGGCAAAAGAAAGCTCTTCTTCATACAGCACAATTGTGGGAATACACTTCGTGGGTGCACCTGCACCTACGGTGTTTATGTTTGTTATTATTAATTATGTGCTATTTAATGTATACCTCTGCGTTAAAGTGAAAGTGAAAGAAGGACCCAGCAGGCGACTTGCCGCTGAGATCCCTCGGCCAGGACTTTTTGGCTCCAAGTTTAAATTGTTTAGTGGTCAGTTAATCTGCTTCCCGCCCTTTTCAAAGGCAGCAACAGTGTACTGATTGGTAAAAGTATTGATCATGACGTTGTTTGTCTTGTTAATAAAAGGCTGCGGCTCCCCGTGCTGGGCAGTTAGAGAGAGATAGCAGTTAGAACACGAGATAGGAGAAGATAGTTAGGAGAGAGGATAGTCGGTGTAGAACGTGGTGATAACTAGCTAGCATGGAAGATGGTGGAACGGACAAGCCCAGAGAAAAGGTTGCGTGGCAAGGTACAGAGAGAAGAAACAGCCCACGCGGGTCAGCCAAAGCCGTCTTAAAAGAGACCATGGTCGTTGTCTTTATTTCATTTTAGTTTAATTTTTAACGTTTACCAGTTTATTATTTGGCCGTCGTTTTGGCCACCTTTATTTTGGTGCTTTACTTTCCGGAACAACTTAAGAGGTCGCAAGCGTCTGCAGATCCATCTACGAGGCATTCATTCATCCGATCAACTCACTCATCCTTCAGATTCAGCCTGGCGGACAATCATCTTCACGGCACGGTGTGAGCTGGGCTCCGGAATTACTGGCCGTCCCGTCCGCAGGCTTGGCCGGTGCTCCGAGCAAGGGCGCCGTGAGGCGCTTGGCCACAGATCCCTCAGCAACTGGTATCCCGCGTGGCAGTTGACCTTGTCCTGTGCGCGGGAGGCTCCAGCAAAAGAATCCCCACACACAATGTTCAACAATGGACTTTGCAACTGCAGGATAACGGGTGGCGGCCATTAACTTGCATGGTTTTAAAAGACAAATTCATGGAGCATAAGGCTACATAATATTTATATTTTATCTATTTACTTCACAGCATTTATAAACTGATAAATCATAAGAAACCTCCAAGCATTTATATAATTTTCATTTTAAAATTCCCATAAACTCAAATGTTAAAAAGTTGACCTATCTCTGTGTGTGTGTGTGTGTGTGTGTGTGCGCGCGCGCGCGCAATTAAAATAACAATAACAACTCAAGTATCAGAAGCACCTGGAAAGGGGGATTGATTGTTATAACATTTTGGAAATTGTAACTCAGGAAGGGGAAATAGGAGTCTCCTAGCAACTCTCATTGCCCTTAAGTAACAAACTGTGTTTCCCAGAATTCTTTGGGGGAAGCCATGACTGCCTAAAGTGGTATCATAGTGATTTAAATATATGGTGCGGATGTGGCCTTAAAAATGTGGCAGACTAGAAAACTAACTTGGCAACATTTGGAGACATTCTATTTCCATGATTTAAGATTTCTCATAAGCTATTTTGAGGGTGTGTTTTTTTTAAAAAAAAAATGAAGCAAAGAAGGGGTCACATTATTTACCTAAAAGTAATACAGTATAAATAAATAGGAAATGAAACCCTTCATCTTGCAAGCAATGCAGCCACAATCTAACATGCTGCTTAGTTCCCAAGCTCAATTATGTGTGCACAGGCTGTGAATGCTTAACTCCATAGCAGATCAGAGAAGCTGAAAAGTGACAATCAGAGGCAGCCTCAGTTGCTCCCCCGCCCCCTTTTTGTGGCAAAGTCACAAGAGTTCTTCGACTCTTCCTGTGAATAGATGAGACGAAATAAAATTTTATTTTCGTCTCATGCGCATATATATATATATATATATATATATATATATATATATGAATATATATATATGAATGAGACAGGGGTGAACCATGCTAACCAGCTCTGGAAATACCATAGGCCTCAGGTTCCAAATAGCCATCACATTACTGGATTCATAAGGTCAAACTTTACAACCCAGTTACTACCATAGATAATAATTCCTTCGGAGATTTTTTTTAAATCTATATAATCTTTCTTATATTTGAACCATAAAAACTGTTTGCCGCCTCATTGCTGAAAAGAAACAGGGAGGGAAGGCAAAGATTAGTGAAATCTAACCCCATTTTTCAAAGTCAAGCAACTATAAACAGATTGCGAAGTATTTGGAGCCATCAACCAACAAAAAGTTTAATTTTTAGTTTAAAAAAGTAAAGGGTTGCATCCAGTGTTGGATCTACCCTGAGTAAACTGATGGGAATTAATGTGCATGACTAATTTAGGCCCTTAAATGCCATTTGCCCTCCTCTGAGTAGAACGTATTTGGAAGTTCCCCCCAAAACCTCTATCTGCATATCAGATTTTTACACCAACTGCCCTTTTGCTGTAAAATGGGACAAATGCTACTTATGATAATGAAACACAATAAAAATAAATAAATAAATACTGGGGGGGGGAATGATGATTGTAATATTTTGTGGATTCTAGTTTTGAAGCTTATTTGTTTTATTTGCTTATATTTTTCCCTGTGGCCTGCCCTGAGAGCAGATGCCATGAGAGGCGAGATATAAATTAAATTAAAGCTTACCAAGAAGTGCAATAAAACACAACTGTTAAACTGCAGTCCTAACCATGTCGACTCCAAAGTGAGATCCACTGAATTCAGTGGGGCTTACTCCTGGGCAAGTGGGGTTAGGATTGCAGCCTTACTCTTTATTTGTTTGCTTGTTTGTTTACACTTAAGATGTTTTCTATCTATATCGTTTAATCAACAAATACCTCTAAGTGTTTTAGGTAAAGCAAAATAAAATACTAAGTTAAAAACACCAATGAAATCAAACATTTAAAAGAAGTGGCTGTAAAACGTATCAAAATATAAAATGATAATCAGGAATTGTAAAACAAACATGCATAATAAAATTACATTGTGAAACTCTATGTCTGGACAGACCTGCCTAAACAAAAAAGGCTTTAGCAGGTACTGGAAACAATACAGCCAAAGCAACTGCCTCAGAGCAAAGGGCTAGCAGTTCTAGAGATTAGGAGCCGCCACACCAGGGGTGTACCCAGGATCAAAACTGGGGGTGGGAGTGGGGGCAAGCCATGGTCATTCAGGTTGTGACATTTCAGCACGGAAAAGGCAAATGAAACCAAATTTTTAAGAAAATTATATATAATTATAGCAGTGCTTTATTACGGTAGTTATTACAATTATTTCGTTTCAATCCAGTCCTGATTTTCCTTGAAGAATTTCCGATGAATGCTCATCAAACACAACCCAGTCTGTCTGTCCTCTCCCATTGTACTTCTGAGTCAGGCCTTTACCCTTCAAAGGGTACTGAAAGATTGTTCAACAGTAGCCATGGTGGACGGGAAAACACTTAAAATACTGATCAACTAGCGGCGGGCGGCTCAGTTTATATAGTGACGCGGAACTCACTAGACCCTTCTAGAAGTTTCCCTCTTCTCTCTGCTAGAGCCCGCTAGAGACCTCTCCCTCCCTTGAATCCCATTGGCTGGCTGACATAGATTCCTCTACCAGTCGAGGCTTCACAACAAAGAGCCCTGGGAGGTGTACCGGTAGTTTGTTAAAGGTGCTGACAGTTTTTTTTTTTTAATCTTTATTGAAAATTATATCAAAACATCAAAAACAAGCAAATACAACATAACCAAAGACAACAAAAACAAGCAAATACAACATAACCAAATACAACAAAAACAAGTAAATAAAACATAACCAAATACAACAAAAACAAGCAAATAAAACATAACATAATACAACAAAACAAGTCAACCACTCATTACTTCTAACAAACACTCTATCAAACGAAAAAACAAAACTAATAAATCAAACAAAACACACCACATACATACATTCAACACCCATTCCTATCCACATTTTAGACTTTTTAGACTTCCACTTGTCGTCCTCTTGGGTTAATTCATTAAACCATTTCATTTCTGCTTTCCTTTACCGCTAAACCAATATATATAGTAAAATATCACATATCCTTCTTTCTTGTACATCAGTACGGATTACTAGATATGGATCCAGGTCTTTAAAGTGGGGCACTGTTTTTTCATATATTCACCAAATTTTTCCCAGCTTTGACAAAATTTCTGATTGCTACTTCCTCTAATTAATTCTGTTAATTTGGCCAAATCTAAATAACTAAATAATGTCTCTTGCCACTCTCAAATATTTGGAATCGCGTTTTTTCCAATACATAGCAATTAATATTCTTGCTGCTGCAATTGCATATAGGAAGAGTTTCTCATCCTCTTTCTTAATTCCTTCGTCCAGTATCCCTAACAGAAAGGCTTCTGGATTTTTCTTAATATTATATTTCAATATTTTTTTAATTTCTTCAAAAACCTGATTCCAGAAAATGTTGATTTTTCCACAGTGCCACCACATATGTATGAATGTCCCGGTCTCCTTTCCGCACCTCCAACATAGATTATCTTTAGTGTTATACATTTTATGTAATTTAACTGGAGTGATATACCATTTATAGAACAATTTTATCATATTTTCTTTAATCCCCTCTGAAGCTGTAAATTTCCAGTGTTCCTTCCACAGTTTTTCCCATTGTTTTAACTGTATAGTTTTCCCCAAGTCGATTGCCCAATTGATCATTGTCTCCTGCTGACAGTTCTTAGGAGGCCCCCCGTTTCCCTCACTAGAAATTCTCAGAGTTCCCTAGGAAGAGAGATTGATTATTAAACCACTCATAAGGTGGCTCCTGGGTTCTAGTGCTATGACAAAGGGAGAAATATCTGCTTTCCCCTCACCATTCCTCATTTTCTCCACCCCTGTCACTTGTCCCCCACCCCTTACTCGCCTTTTTCCTAAACTAAAACGATGCAGACATTGTAATCCAGCCTCCTGTTCATTTGGTTGCCTTTCTCTGCCGTAATATTTTATATTTTAATAGGCAGATTTGATCAATATGCTTTGCTTTTTAAAGAAGAGTTTGAATTTGATATCCCGCTTTTTACTACCCGAAGGAGTCTCAAAGCGGCCAACATTCTCCTTTCCCTTCCTCCCCCACAACAAACACTCTGTGAGGTGAGTGGGGCTGAGAGACTTCAAAGAAGTGTGACTAGCCCAAGGTCACCCAGCAGCTGCATGTGGAGGAGTGGAGACACGAACCCGGTTCCCCAGATTATGAGTCTGCTGCTCTTAACCACTACACCACACTGTCCCACAAGGAACGCAGGTGCCAGATTCTCCAGAAAATCTCTTAGGTAAAAAGGTAAAGGGACCCCTGACCATTAGGTCCAGTCGTGTCCGACTCTGGGGTTGCGGCACACATCTCGCGTTACTGGACGAGGGAGCCGGCGTACAGCTTCCGGGTCATGTGTCCAGCATGACTAAGCCACTTCTGGCGAACCAGAGCAGTGCACGGAAACGCCGTTTACCTTCCCGCTGGAGCGGTACTTTGCTTTTTAAAGGAACGCAGGTGCCAGATTCTCCAGAAAATCTCTTACTTCAGTGCAACTGCCCTGAATCCCCTTCATGATGTAAATCTTCATTTCTGTTAAAAAAAATTCTGCAGACATCTGCTTACCTCCAAGTGCACACAAAGCACATTTCACAGAAGTATGTGTACGTGATCCTCGATTTTCTCTTCCCTAATAGAACATTTCTCTTTCTTTGTCCATATTTTCTGCCAACTATTTTGGAAGCCGTTGTGGAGTTAAAGAAGACATGTAGCCATGTCTAAATGAATGTTGTAAAATATAATACAGCATATTTCTTCCACATCCGGGGGGGGGGGGGCTTGTTCATTTTGTCTTGCATAAGAATATGCACAAATCAAATCCTAAGTGATGACTTGCTTGGAATGAGATTATGTGTATATACAAATTCTCAGTGGTAAGCAACAACAAGAGAATCTAGTTTTACAGCGTGGAAGATTTAGCAAGCTTGTTTTCTGCTGCTCCAGAGGGTAGGACCCAAATCAGTGGATTCAAACTACAAGAAAGGAGGTTCTGACTAAACATGTTGAAGAACTTTCTGGTGGAAAGAGCTGTTCGACTGTCAAACGGACCCAGAAGGACTCCGTGTCATTGGAGGTTTTAAATAGAGGTTGGGTGGCTATCTGTCAGGGGTTCTTTAGCTGTATTGTAGCTGGTTGGACTAGATTATTAGAACCAGACTTACTCACGCTTAAGAGTATTAATTTATTATTATCAGATTTCAAACTTTGCCCACAGAATACTCGACCTGTAAATTATTCAACAGGCCAACAAATGATCCTCTTTCTGCACACAGATCAGGCCAGGTCAAAGATATCATGCACTATAGTCTATTGCCCTCTGTGCAATTCAAGTAGGAATAGATTCCAGGGTCTCAAGCATGGAGGCCATTCCCATCAGCTGTACCCTGATCCTTTTTATAGGAGATGGCCAAGGATTGAACCTGGCACATTTTGGGGGAGGGGGGAATACTTGCTTTAGCACTGAGTGGCAATATAACTCACCCCCATGCCAGTTTTGTGGTGCAAATAAGCAAGGGAGAGAAGGAGGAGTTCTTTTCACAGAAGGGTAAACATACTGCCGCAGCAAGTAATAGCTCAGCGTAGGAATCCAGATCCATGATTCCTCTACGGTTGGAGTTGCTTTGCTTCTGCATACCAGTCTGTTGGAAACTACAAGAGGGGAGAGTGTCGCTGTGCCCAGATCCTGCTTCTGGGTTTCGCACAAACATGTGGTTGGCCGCTGTGAAAACAGAATACAGAACTAGATGGGCCATTGGCCTAAGAGAGCAGACTCCTCCTGTGTTTCTATAAAGTTGGGCCTCTGCTGTATTTAGAATAAAATTATGTTAGGAGATTCAATTGTGAACCTCAGAAAATGTGGCCAGAGGCTGAATTCAACATAACACTGAGGTGATGCTTCCATCAGTGCAAGTATTGCTGCTTGCCCGACAGGATGATCTCCCTTCTCTCCCCATCCTCCAAAGCAGATGTGGGGATGCTCAGGGGGAGGAAAGGGGGAAAGCCCCATTGTGCTAATGCTAGTTGAATCTGACCACCTGTTATGTACTGAAGTTCTCACCCTAGGCCACTAGGGGTGTTGTGTATATAGTTTCACTCTGCCCACCGCGACTGCAGTTCTCACTCAGGTCCACATGCAAATGAAGGATTGAGGGTGCCGTTCACGGATTGGGTAGCTAGAGAGAGTTGTTACTGTTGCATGTTGTTGTTGTTGTTGTTGTTGTTGTTCAGTCATTCAGTCGTGTCCGACTCTTCGTGACCCCATGGACCAGAGCACACCAGGCATGCCTATTTTTCACTGCCTCCCACAGTTTGGCCAAACTCATGCTAGTAGCTAGTAACAGTTGCATGTTACTGAGTACTATATAAGCAGGCTGGCTCAGCCCTTCAGTTCAGCTCTGTTCCAGCCTGAGAAAAAGGAGAGCTGCTTGGAGAATCACTGTGTTGTCTGCTATGTCCACCCACTACTTAATACCACCTATAACTTAGATTGGAAGCTGTTTGCGGGCGAGGACCTGGCAAAGTGTGGTGCTCAGGTCTAGAATGAAAATAAGCCATAAAACACTGGAGTATCTCATAAAGATAATATGATAATGACCTATTAAAATTGTAATATTTATTACCCACCTCTCAAAGGGTGTTGTGGGAACTGAAAAAGTAATATTTGCACAACATTTGGGAGATGAAAAGCATTCCAGAAGTGTTAATTACCTACATTTGTTTTTGTGCTTCAGCTGAAACCCTTTTATTTCCTCTTTCACCTATGTCGCTTAATTTTCTCTTTTGCTCAGGTATTGCTTCATTTCCTAATGTTACTATTCAGCATTGTAATGCATTATTTTGCAGCACGAGTTACTGTTAATGGATATTTCTTCGGGAAAGAACCCACCCCCCCTTGTAACCAAAGAATGCCATCTCTCTGCACTCAGAACTCAAGGGGGAGTGGCCTTTGGGGAAGGCCTTAGCTCACTGGTAGAACATCTGTTTTGCTTGAAGAAGGACCCATGTTCAATCCCTGGCTTGTCCAGGTAGCGTTGGGAATGTCCACTGTCTGAAACCCTCAGGATCTTCTGCCAGTCTGCGTAGATATTGTGGAGTTAGGTGGACCAATGGTCTGACTTGATGTAAGGCAGCTTCCTCTGTTCTGCCACCAGAAACAAACGTCCTGTGAGTGGGAGAGGAAGCAGCAGACCACAAGTTGAACTGTCCTCACTACTTTCTCTATCTATAGCTGCTTCACATTTGAGGCTGCATTGCTCCTCTTCTCAGAGAGGCCATCCCACACTGTGAGCAAGAGAATAGGAATGGGTAAGCTGTCGTCAAGACCACCTCTTCCAATAGCCATTTCTTTTCCTGTTTTAATGATATGTTGTTCTTATTGATCTCATCTAAGCCATTCTATGAGTCATGTTGGCTGGAGAGTGGGGCAGAATAATAGAATAGTAGAGATGGAGGTTGGAAGGAACCCCATCTAGTCCAACCCACTGGAATGCAGGAATCACAGCTGAAGAACCTCTGGCAGATGGCCATTTAACCTCTGTTTAAATACCTTCAGTGACAAAGGGTCCATCACCTTCTGAGGTACTCCATTCCACTGTAAAACAGCTTTTACCATCAGAAAGATCTTTGTAATGTTTAGTCGAAATCTCCTTCCTTGTTATTTGAAACCATCAGTTCAGGTCCTACCCTCTGGAGTGGCAGAAGACAAGCTTGCACCATCTTCCATGTGACAACCCTTCAAGTATTTGAAGTTGGCTATCATATCAACTCTCAGACTTCTCTTTCCCAGAATAAGCAGATCCAGCTCCCTCAACCTTTCCTCATAAGGCTTGGTTTCCAGACTCTTTACAATTTTTGTTGCCCTGATAATGCTTAAAATCAGAGGTGGGGCCCTTCAAACCCAGGGGCTAAATGTGGCCCTCCAAGCTCCACTATGTGCCCCTTGGGATTATTGCCACACCACCTCCCCAGGTGCACACTCTCCCCCAGACCATTTCCCTCACAGGGGTTGGGGTAATTTGTCTGGGGCCACATATTTGGGACATTCATACTCAAGGCAACACCAGGAGATTCTGGAACTAGGAAACAATGGATCTGTGTATTGCTGCTCCATGTGTTAAGCCTCTTGTTTACTGTTTTGGGATATTCCTGGGAATATTGCTGGTTGGGATATTCCTTTCTGGGCTCCAGGTGGCCATTGCCATAATCAGGAAGGAACAGGACATGTTCTGGCTAGGGATTCTGCTGTCAGCAGCCATATTCACTAGCTCAGACTCCACTCTTGTGATTTTGGGTTTCAGGATTTCATTTCTTCCTCAGTGTTTGGCCACAGTCCAGCTCTGACTGGCACTTACAACCATCTAGAAGGGTGGAATGGTAGAAAGAGGAAGGTTTGTTTGTTTGTTTGTTGCATGATTGATCTATAGCTCAATTTCAGCCTGATTCCCAAGCTGGATATTTACATGCTGAGTTACAATACCATGAAAGGTTGATCTCTCTGAACTCATTCTGCCCTCCCCAGCATGAGAGGAGGCCCCCATAGCAAGATGTTACTGTGAACTCCCCAACAACCCATGATCGCTTCTCTTAAGAGCCTTTGAATTCAATATAGATTGAGCACTGCCAGCCTGTGAGCTAAAATTTTGAATTGTACTAAGGGGAAATAATAATAATAATAATAATTGAAAATAAACAGTGAAACCTTCTAGGAAAATAAATGCAAGAGGGTTTTTTTTTGTTTTTTCTCCATGAAACAGCCCCCCTGCTGAGACAATCTGCTCTTTAGAGGCTTGATATCTATTAACCTTCTTGAGACATCAGTTCAGGAACAAGGGGACAGTGTAGTAAGACCTCAGTATCACTGAACCAAAAACAAAACCTTCAACTTAGCCACAGATCATTAATACAAATGTACTGCATCAGGCTTAGATAGGTTCTCAGAGGAGCCAAAGGGAGAGAAAACGAAGTTTTCTGGATGAATTAAAGACAAGCTGGTTCCCTCAGAAGAAAATTCTGTGGCAGGGTTTTTGTTTTGTTTTAAGTAGGGCTGGGGGGCAAGGCAGGCAGACAGTGATATGACCCAAAAATAATGAAATTGACCCAGACATTTGGGGATAAACTGTATTGTGGAATTAACCCACCCCTGACTTCAACTCATTTATCCAATTTTTCAGCACGTTAGCCCCACTAAACTCTTGGAGCTTACTTTTTCTTAGACAGGACTATACTGATAAATCTCTGACACCAGCCTCCATTTAGAATTTTCCCAAATTGAAAACACACACACCTCAGAACAGGGTTTTCTGAAGAAAATAAAATGGCAGCTTCATGGATTCTGTTTCCCCCAAAAAGAATAAAAAAAAATATGCAATAGCTATTACATCGGAGCATTAAAACATTCTTAATTAAAATATAATAAACCAAGTTAAAATATAAGATCAGAAGTTCAGGGGAAAGTGTGCCTCAACAGGTGTGTCTACACACCTGGATGTGAAGAGACTCCATGACAAGGACTAAGGCAACATTCAACAAGTCAAAATTTCCTAGGAGAATGTAGATATGTATATAGGTATCTGCTCTGAGAATTTTCCTTTCCTTTTGGAGAATCTGACCTCCTTTCAGGTAAAACCAGAGCAAAATGCTCCCTGCTCCCCATTTCACCATGCACCATCAGCGAGGAGAATTCTGAGAGGCCATTTGCTCTCTGCCCAACACTATCCCTCCTCTCCTTTCCATATGAAAAATCTGCTGGAATTGCAGGCTGTCCCTGAATTGTGGGGGCTCCCCCCCTCTTTTTGGCCATAAGTCCTTTGACCAGCACCACCCCCACCTTACAGGGTCGTTTCCTTTCCAGAAAAGCTAATTACTACTTCCAGCCTCCTCCCGTTAGCGAAGCTTGATCTGTTTACTCAAAAAATAATTATGACATTCCATCCATAAATCTCTGATAATGTCAGCATTGTACTGATGGAATTATGACGTCCTGGGACAAATTGTCTGACCTGCTTTCTGTTTCCCACCACATAATTAAGGTAGTCGTGTGTTAAAGGAAGTAATTTTGTTCAAAGCCTCGGGATCAACGGTGCCGGGCCTTTCGCCTCTCTCGCTAACAGCTACTAGGCCCGCAACATGTTTCCCACTAGCAGTGGGGGCCCGCATGTCACCGCGAGTAAGCAAGGCCACTAAAACAAGAAATTGGCATTGTTTTTGCTGAGGCTTAGCCAGGGATCCAGACAAAACACGGCCTTATTCTCCCGAGGCTTTGAGCAAATAACTTAATAAACGATGACAGGGCGTGTTTAAAAGCACCAGAAAGCCTAACATGCTTTCTCCCTCCCGTTCGATATTAGGTAACAGGGTTTGTTTCCTTTCCGCATGTAAAGTGTGGGTGGCTAGTCACAGATTGCCGCTTTCTCTCCCTGTGTGCTTTCTTTGTGTGGGAAGAAACTGAAGTTGCCCTGCGGAAAATATTTAGGCAGCCCCATTTTGCTGACTCTGAATCTGGTTTTTATATTTACTGCCGTCGTAATTCTGGCTGTACGTTCGCTGTAACAGGGTTTGCGCTTATCTGATTTTGTTTGTTTGTTATTATTAATCTTTATAAACAACCAACTCATGGTACGATGGAACCAATAAAAGGTCATACACTTAGTAGATCATGAAATACTGCATGGCTCTTTTTAGGGTCCCAGTCAGTTCGTGACACCTAGGCCGTATTCAGGCATCTACGTGGGTTAACAAAGATGTCAGGTAGACACTCCCCTGCATGTGTTTTGGAACCCCAGCTTTCACAGCTGCTGCCCCTCTGCATGTTCACTTAACCCCAAATAAGAACACCCTGTCAAAGTAAGATCTGTTATTATGAAAGACCTCAGCCTACAATCAGTCACTGATGGTGGTGCCGGACCTCTGGTCAGTTGCACCACTGCTGCTTACTGGGAGGGAGAGGGCTAGGTGGCAACAAGGCAGACTTACTTAATTTATTTACCTTTATTTAATTTCATTTACAAATTGCTTCCCCTGAAACACCCCAAAAGAATTCATGATGAAAACCTGCTCCCTGCCTTTTCCCTCCTGGCCTGGGAGGGCAGGGGCCTGACTGACTCCAGCTACAAAAGCTGAGGCTGCTGAACAGACACTTCGGCTGGGGTGATGTTTGGAGATGGGGGGGGGCGGGGGGGTTGCTGTTGTTGCTGTTAGTTTTATGTGGCTTTATTTTAGATCTTGTGGTTTATTTGGAGATTGATCAGTTTGGTTGCATATTTTTGATGCTTTATTTGTTCACGGCAGCTTTTGTTATGTTGCAGTAAATGTTTTTTTCCCCATGTTGTAAGCTGTTTTGAGCACGGTTTGAACTGCGGAAAGGCAGCGTACTAATAAAATTGTGCATGTATGATGGGGTGCTCTGCAGGAGGCCCTCTCTTGCAGTGCTCAGCGATCTGTTGGGTATGGAAGGGGTGAGTTGATCTTACAGGTATTTGATCTTTTCAAATGTATTTTGTCATCCACCCTCCCTCCGCCCCTGAGCTGCAAACCTCACGTTGCTTTTAAACTATAAAAGTGGTGCAAGCTCCCAGCCAACAAGGGCCTGGCATGGTCCTGGAACACAACCTCCTGGCCTTGAGGTGGGA